>NW_025999842.1:9659280-9678146 GCF_001458135.2 Marmota marmota marmota | reverse complement strand
TTTGGCATTACTCATATAACAGGAATCCCATACAATCCACAGGGACAAGGCATAGTTGAAAGAGCTCATCAAACTATTAAAATGTACTTATTAAAGCAAAAAGAAGGAATTGGGAAGGGGTATATATTCCCCAAAGATAAACTTAAAATAACCCTTTTTACTCTAAACTTTTTAAATTTGGATTCATCAGGACTTAGTGCTGCGGAAAGGCATATGTGTCCAAAAAATGTGCATAAGCCCAAGGTACTTTGGAAGGATATTCTAACATGATAGTTCCCCAGGAAGTGGCCAAGAGTAGGTAATCCCTGCCCAGGTATGATCACATTCAGTGATCAACTGCCTTACTAAGGAATGTGGACCAGGAAGCATTAAGGGAAGTTGTATCTACTTCCTAGAGCTTCCATAACAAATTACAACAAACTGAGTGGGTTAAAACAACATAGAATTTATTTTCTCACAGTTCTAATGGCAACTTGAGCAGAGCAGACTAGATCAGCAGTTTGATTCCAGTTGATGTCATCAAAGAGTTAGGTCCTTAAAATGGACATCTACATGAGTCATATTATTTTGTTAACACTGTCCATGGCCCCAAAGAGGGATTTTTTTAATCTTTCAATCTATGGTTTTCCAAGTGGCAGACAAATAGCTAGTCCACTCACAATATCCCAAGAATCAGTAAAAATATAAGAGTCTATCAAGGACTCTTTGGCCAGAGCTATAGGAGTCTTGAGTTCTCCTCACTGATAGGACCAAACACAAACACATCAGCTTTGCCACTGAAGTTCAATGGACACTGTTGGCTTCACCTTTGCCAAGCCATCAATGAACCAGACCCTGGCAACTGCATTGGGAATCAGCAAATTCATTTTTAAAAGGCCAGAGAATAGGATTTCTGTTGCAATTCAACTCTCCCGTAATAGAAAAAAAAAGTAAATAATACATAAATGAAAGGGCATGATTGTGTTCCAGTGAACCTATTTTTAAAAAAACATTGTCAAGTCTATATGTTATAGTTTTCTAACTTTTGATCTAGGGGAAACTTGGAGGTCTTATTGATTTAATGACTTTGTTTCCAGTGGTAGAGTGAGGGATAAATTTGCCCCTACAAGTTGCCACTTTTCCATGCAAGATTAAGAAGTTGACAGGGCCAGGTTGGCTACGTTCCATTTTTGTTTGACACCAAGCCTTGTTGGGCTGTTCCATCTTGTTAGTGGTTGAGTCTGAACTGGCCTACTCCACAATGGGAGAATCAGATAAGAGTCAGAAGGTCCCCCTGAGTCAGACATTCAGAATTGACAAGAGCCAGGTTGAAAGTTATTAGCTGCCTTTCAAGAGGAGTGTATCTAGTAGTCATGTGACAGAGGTGAAATCCCAAGGGGCACATCTAGGTGAAGGCTGTTCTTTGTCAGAAGTTCCAATCAACAAAATTGTCAGTTACAGAGACTTAGAGCCCAAAGGGCTTATCATAGACCTTTTGTTATTGTTTCGTTCCCCAACCCCCCCCCCCCTTACAGGATGCTGATTTGCCATTAGCCCATCAAAAGAATGAAGTAAAATACCCAAGTAAGACACATAATACCCAAAAAGTATTATAAGGGGCTGTATCTACTTTTGATGGTGATTGTCTAGAGACAGGAGCTTTTCCTTGATCAATGGAGGGATTGAACATTGTGAATCCATGCCATGATCAAGAAACCTTTACTCAGAGAGTGGGCCCCTGAATTTTGTCAAGGTTTATGAGGCACCTTTGCTAGTGTTATGGCTTAGATATGAGATGTCTGCAAAAAGCTCATGTGTGAGAAAATAAAAGAACATTCATAAGTGAAATGATTGGGTTATGAGAGCCTTAGCCAAATCAGTGCATTAATCCACTGATAGAGATTAACTACGTGGTAACTGTAGGCAGGTAGGATATGACTGAAGAAGTTGGGTCACTAAGGGCATGACTTCAGGGTATGTATTTTATTTTGTCTCTGGTGAGGAACTTGCTCTGTTAGGAGCAAGCTGTTATGTCCTGAGCTGCTTTTCTCTGCTACATACTTCTGCCATGATATTCTGCCTCACCTTGGTCAGAGAGCAATGGAGTCAGCCGTTGGACTGAGACCTCTGAAACCATGAGCCAAAATAAACTTTTCTTCCTCTAACATTGTTCTTGTGAGGTCTTTTAGTCTCAGTGATGAAAAACCTGACTAAAACCGAATGGTGTTTAGAGTGGGGTCATTGCTGTAACTAATTTGACCATGTGGTTCAGAGGCTTTTGGAAATTTTTGTAGTTTGTGGGGGAGGAATTTTGAAAGTTTTAGAGACTTCTAAAAGTTTTAGAATGTTGTAAGTATAAATTAATGGGCAATTCTGTTGGAAGCTCAGAAGACCAGAATGCTGATAAGACTGGGGACAATAAAGACTGGGTTCATGGTAAAAGGAGGACTCTATTGGAAAATGGAATAGAAGCCATTCATGTTACATTCTAAGAAGTTTTCTTCATTTTTCCCATGTCCTGAAACTTTGTGGGAGGATAAATTTAAAAGTGATGGGCTTCTCAATATGGCAGAAGGAATTTCTAGGCAGTGTAGCATTCAAGTGGTGGCATGGAAATTGCTGGTGGCATTTAACCAAATTTATTATGACAATCAGAAGCAGAAAGAAAAGCAGAAATATTTCAAAAACTTGCAGTTTGGCAAAACAAAACAAACAAACAAAAAACCTGAGACAACTGGGGACTAAGAAAATTGTGGTAGTTAAAGAAGTTACAGCCACTAAAGAGACAGTGCTAAGTACTTTACCCAGAAACAACAGAAAATATGGCTTGAGGGTATCTTAAGCATTGGCAAGATCATACCCATCTCACACTCCAGGGTGTAAAAGTAAAAATTCCTTTGAGAAAATATCAATGGGGCACCCTTCTTATATAGAGGGGCTTTGGAAGTTGTTTCACCATGAACAGCCATCCAGGCACTGAGACTGCTATATCCAGGGTCCTAGAGACATGGTTCCTGCTCGAGATGGTGGCAGATGTTAGTGGCAACCACATGGGTGCTTATTCTGTAGGATTGCAAGATGCTGGAGTTAAAGGGTCATGGAGGCTTCCACCAAGATTTCAAAGGGAGGAATTGCAAGCCAGGCAAAGTTTAACAGAGTCACAGTCTGTCCCTGAGAAGGCAATGCATGCATAAATAAGGAGGAAGCCAAAGCTGCATTGGAAAGAACTGAAATTAAGAAATGCCAGTACCATGGGACATCTGCCAAGGAAAGCTGCATGAATTGAGCAGAGACAAGTCCAGAGAGATGCAATGTGGGCTGAAAACAGCAAAACCATAAGAGCAGAGCTTCATAGGCCCTTTGTCATGTGCTGCAGATGCTGAACATAGAGTACAGAATTTATAGCTCAGCTGAATCTCAGTCTCACTTTGGTTCCATTCCTTCTTTCTTTGTCCTATTTCTCCCTTGTGGAATGGAAATGTTTACTCTGTGTCTTTATATATTGGATATATGTAATTTGCTTTTGATTTTTTACAAGGAGTTCACATCCAAGAGTTTGCCTAGAGTCTCAGAGGAGACTTTGAATTTGGACTTTTAAGGGATCCTAAAACTGTTGAGATAATGGGAGCTCTTGAAAATACATGAAATTTATTTTGCACCATGATATGGGCATGAGCTTTTGAGGGTCTGAGGCAGGATATTATAGTTCAGATATGAAGTGTCCTCTAAAAGCTCATGTTTGAGATAATGCAAGAAAGTTTAAGGTGAAATGATTGGGCTGTGAAAGCCTTAACCAAATCTATGCACTAATCCACTGATAAGGATTAACTGGGTGGTAACGGTAGACAGGTAGGGTATAGCTGGAGGAGTTGGGTCATGGGGGCATGCCTTTGGGGTACAATTTTGTCCCTGGCAAGTGGAGCATTCTCTCTGATCCCTGACCATTATGTCCTGACCTGCTTTCCTCCATCATGCCCTTCTCCCTTGATGTTCTGCCTCATCTTGGGTACAGAGCAATGAAGTCAGCTGTCTATGGACTGAAACCTCTGAAACCATGCGTGTCAAATAAACTCTTCTTCCTCTAAACTTGTTCTTTCAGGTTTTTTGGTCATAGTAGCAAAAAGAGCTGATTAAAACAGCTGGAAAATATGTGCTAATACCAGTCAGTGCCACTGATTCTCAAGCTTCTGACTTGCTAACCAAAATGATATCATCTGTGTAGTAGAAATTTTTCAGTGTCAGATGGTAGAGGTATTAATGCTAAATCCCAACTCATTCACTAGTGGTAAATCTCAGGGTTGTTTATCTCAATAACTCTTCTATACATAAGGCTCTTCTAATTAAGAGAATCCCCTCTGGCAACTTATGGGACAGAAAAGTATAATAATATAAAACATGTAGAAGAAACAAGACCAAAAGGTCTTATCCATAGGTCACATTAGCTTACTTCCCCCACCACCACCCAGCCCAAACCCTATCAATTGAAACTTCAGTGGGTTTGTTGTCTATGTGTAATAGAACTTAAATGGAGGGAGGCCTTTCCCTCCCCAAAGTTTCTCAACCTAATCAGATGATTATGCATTGCCTCCAGGTTCCCTTGGCTCAGACCCAGTCATTTTTCTTTTTAATACAGCTAAGGTCAAGGTTGAAGGAGACAGTGGGATAAGAGGGGTGCAGATGGAAAGATGATTCTGCCCTAGTAATCAAGGCTCTCCATGTTCTTTCAGTGTTGGCAAGAGCCAGATAGCAAGTTAATAGTGGCTTTTCAAAAGAAGTTTATCCAGTAGTAATCTCAGGGAAGGCAAAATCCCAAGGGGCACATCTAGGTGAAGGCTGTGTCTCTTACCAAACATTCCAAAAGATAAGAGCTATGTCTTTGTTGAGGGATATAGCTACTCCAAAGCGACCTTGTAGGGAGGGAGCTAGGGAATAATACTCTGAATTCAATTAAAACTAACAAAAAAGTATGATATACTCTTTGAGCTAGAATTCTCTTATCTCTGTGACAAACCATCTCCTATGCAGTATAACTAAGTGAACTTTGAATGCTTTTAGTCTGTCTAAACGTCTATATCTTCATTGCTGACATAATTTATTTTCAGTATCAGAGTATTCATTGCCTTAGTAACTGTAGCCATATTGCCCTTTGGTTCTGGCCACCAGACTTGCTTCCCCATTGCCACCAGAGCATTTTTTCTTCTTCGCACCTAGAGGCAAGCAAACAACAAAAGCCCTGTTATGTTGGCTTGTTTTAATTCCTAAATTCCTTAACTTTAACTCTAAACATACACTAATAAGTAGGTCATACACTAATAAGTACTAAACATACACTAATAAGTACTAATACCCCTTCAAACATTGCTTACCCATTGGGTAAAAGAAAACTACTGCTGGATTCTAGGGAGTCCCTTTATATTCCTGACCCTAGCCCATGAGATAGAATTCCACCACCTTCTTTAAGGACTTTTCCATCTGGTCAGAGAAACATGAATACAAAGAACTATAACACCTAAGTTTCAATTACAAACACTTTGCTAAAAGTATAAGAAGCTTTATGAAAGCCCAGATACCTAAATAGGAAATCTCAGTTACAGACCCTGGTATGGATCCTTTAAAGATAAATCATTTAAGCTGGGTATGAACGGACAAGAAAGATTTAGAGATTTGTTTATTGAACAAACATTTACTGAATGTCTACTATGTGCCAAGTAGAGGAAGAGCAGAAACAGACTCTGTGATGGAATCCTATGTCTTTCCAGAAAGACTTGTCTCTGTCAGCAACCTATACTGTCACCAAAAACTACTGAGATATATGGAAGGTCTGAGATTTTACCCTACTTGTAAACTAACAAGTTACTTTCATGGATGCAAACAAAAAAATCCACAAGACTCCTGGTTCAGAGACAAAGTACCTTATTACTCACAACACAGCAGACAACATGAGCTTCATATTTGTGTTTCTTTCCTTTGTCCCTCGAATCTAATAGGAGCAATGTGGAGGGGACCTAGTGAATGCTGCTCTCACACACTGAGTTATATTATAGCTGAAGAACCAGGAATTTAGAGAACCCAAATCTTTTATGCTAGATAGTAAGCAAATCTATCTACCCTCTGCTTCAGAGAAGGACACAACATCTTCTAAAGTGATTGGCTATACAAAGATTCAGAAAAAGATAGTTCAGAACAAGAGGGCATTTAGTACCTCTTCTCACAGGACATGAAAAAAGAATTGCAAGACACTCATGGAATATTGAGTGTTCGATAGCCAAAGAGTATTGAACGCTCAATACTCTTTCTGCTTGATATTCTCTCATTTATTTACTTTTTAAAATTGTCTTTTGATACCCCCAGAACATAAGCTTCATGAGAGCAGGAGTCTGTCTCTGTTCTTCCTCTACATGGCACACAGTAGACATTCAGTCAATGTTAGTTCAACAAACAAATCTCTAAATCTTTCTTGTCCTTTAATACCCAGCTTAGATGATTTATCTTTAAAGGAGCCATACTAGACTCTGTAACTCAGAAGTCCTGTTTAGGTATCTGGGCTTTCCTAAAGCTTCTTATACTTTCAGCAAAGCATTTGTAATTGAATCTTTTGTGAGATATATATATATATATATATATATTTTTTTTAATTCATGTTTCTCTGACCAGATGGAAAAGTCTTTGAAGAAGGTGGTGGAATCCTATTTATGAGGTTAGATCTAGGGTGAAGTAGATGAAAAATCTCTGCAAAATTTAAGGAGATACTCACTCTCAAGTTCATGCAAGTATGCCCTAGACCAGCCTTCCTTATGTGAGTTTACACCCTCGGAACCCACTACAGTGGCTCTCATCTGATAAAAATTCCAACAATATTCTCTCAACCTGATCACGAAATATGAGGCTTATTTGCTTATTCTGCAGAGGCATGTTCTATCATTGTCTAATCTACTTTGTGCCACAGAAGCTGATCTGTATAAACTGCATCAAAAGAATTTTTGCCTCCAGCTTCTAATTAGTTTGGTCAGTGAGAACTTCCAAAGTGAGTTGGGGCAGGAAAAAATGAATTCAGTGTATTATTTCCCAGCTCCCTCCTCACAAGTTCACTTGGATTACCTATGTCCCCAACAAAGTCACAGCGCCTGTCATTCAGTCCTCTCTTAATGGTTTCGTAACTTTCTTCAAGTTCCAATAATCACTCCCACCCAATGCTATCTTCATACCTAAGATGGGTCATAGCCCCCCATTGTGGCTAGCTCTGGAATGCATTCCCCTACTCTTTTGATCCCCTTAACTCTGCCTGTGCTCTTTGATGCAGCTCATTTATTAAAATTCTCAATTACCTCATTAGAGTACACCATTTTTTTTCCTACTGAGACCCTTAAAGAATATAATATGGGGCTCAACCAATATTTTATAATAAATGAGAAAAGGCAAAGTTATAAAACATATCACTTAAAATTTTTTATATCAAAGATACCATTTTAAAAGAAAACTTGACAGCAACTATATGGTATTTTATTGATTTCAAACAAAGGAATTTAATTTCAATGGATTGTGATACCCAAAATTGATGAAGCAATGAAGTTAAGCCAAAGGGAATCTTTTGAAGACTGGAAAGACTGACTATGTATTATAGATGGTAGGTGCTAGAGGGCAGACATATTTTTATAATTCACCTTTATGTCATCAGTAAGATAATAGCAAATCCATACATCAAAATGAAAATGCTCAATTAAAAGATTACTTAGGGCTTTAGGTGACTCCAAGAATTATTAGGGAATAAAGACTTTAAAAGAGTAAAAACTAAAAGAGGCCTTGTCAAAAATAATTTTAATTATTTTAATGATTAACAATATAAGCCTGAAGAGTTTGAATACAAAATGGCATGAATGGTTCTGGCTTGTGAAAAGAGAGCTTTAATTGAATTGAAAAGGTTTAAGGTTGATATACTGTTTCATCTGGGAAACTCAATTACCAAAAAAGCAGAAGAGTAAACTGATTAATAGGCAGTTTTAGCAACGGTTTTGTGCTTTGGTCACTACAAATAGAGAGAAGGGTGATGGAAATCCTACTTACTCAATTCATAACATCTTAATAAACCCAGAGAATTTTGGATAATGACAGCAAGTTCATTTTGGTGTGGGGCTGACATGTTACATTACATGTTACACAGCCCTTCTGAGAGTGTTATTTTTAAAAATCTTTGAACAAAGTGGGATAGGACATCCCTTAACCCTTTCTTCCCTACAGAAAGAATCTGATTGCCTCTTAAATTTTAAACTTGTTTATAAGACTCAGCATGGAATTGAGTAATTGTGCAGATAATTAAATCCTTGAGGCATTCTCTTTATGCAAGAGACCAAACAATTGATGCAAGGATGAATAATCTAGATTCATTATCTCATTGCTAGACTTCACTTTGCTAGTTGCAGATTAAAATTCAACACTTACTGAACAGCAGCTTATTCCATGTTTTTCTGTCTGCTGTCTCAGTTAATCTTCTTAACACCTTTGTCCTATAGATGTCATTAATTGCATCTACCAGATGAGGAATCTCAGGTACAATGTTCTATAACTTGCCATGGATCTGAACTCACATCCTTTTTTTTTTTTTTTAAGTCTAGCAGAGTTCCCTTTATATGGATAAATAAATGAGAAAAAAAGATTTAAACCTGAGTGTGGAAGCCACAAACTAGGTAAATACCACCACCCCAGAAATGAATTTGCATTTCCTAAGTTCTAACTGAACAGACCTAGAACATTCCCAAGGAGCCTATTATGAATCATACTCCACACAGAAAGTTTACATCAACATTTCTTTCTTTTTCTTTTTAGTTGTAGATGAATACAATATCTTTATTTATTCATTTATTTTATATGGTGCTGAGGATCAAATCCAGAGTCTCATGCATGCAAGGCAAGTGCTCTACCACTGAGCCACAACCCCAACCCACATTTCTTGGTGGGTTTTTTTTTTTTCCCCCATCAGCTATCTGTCACTGTCTCTGGAAACTATTTACTCTTTCTGACTGATTTTTTAAAAGCAGAGAAAACATTATGACATTAAATGGTCACTAGTTATAATTGCAATTCATGATTTATCTAAGAAAGCTCTCTGTAAGATTACATTTTCCTTTGCCAACATGACATTTTATTTTACATATACAAAATCAAAATCTCTGAAAGGAAACAAACAACAATTTAAAATTCCAAAGCCTCAGAGAAAAAAAAATGTATCCAGAAAGATAATTCCTCAGGCATTTACTGTCTCTTATTCACAGAGAAAAGAATGCATACGATTGAAAATATATGAGAAAACTGAAAGAAGCAGGAGGTGGAGAGAGCCAGAACAGAAGTGCTGTTGTCTAGAAAAGAGCAGATGGTCCTCGGTTGGTAGGAATACCAATTGCATTCCAGTGGTGTGTGACTTAGTAGAACCAAAATAAATGACATATTGGTCCAGAGAGAAAGCTGCTGCAAATCTAAGCTGGCCAGAGAAAAGAAGAGCTGTAGGATGTGTTCAAGGAGACATGACTCATTTGCATTTTCCCCTTGGTTTGACTTTGTAACCTCAAGCCTCCAGCCTCCTGAACATTGATCAATGAAATTAACTTTCTAGACCCTCCTTAGCACCCCACCCAAAACCTGCCTCAGCAAGTGCCTTGCAGAAATCAACCTGTATTAAAAAAAAACAAAAAACAAAAAACAGTGAGCTTCATGATGTTTCTCCCCCATTTCATATCTTACTTTCCTCCTTGCCTTTCTCAGTCCAGGAATTGCTATGACCTTCATCAGAAGTAGTCTTGAACAAAACCTAGACTTCCATTATTTTTCTTCAAGAAGCCAGTAGTGTAAAACTCATAAAGGATCATTCATCTATTGAAGAGCATCTAGGTTGGTTCCACATCATTACCCTGGGTACATGTATGAAAATACAAATGGTGTGACTCTACTTTGTGTACAACCAGAGAAATGAAAAATTGTGCTCCATTTGTGAACTATGAATCGAAACGAATTCTGCTGTCATGTATGACAAATTAGAACAAATAAATAAATAAACAAAACTTATAAAGGATCACCTGTGCTTTCCAGATAAACCTATCACAAAGAAGGCAATTTTTCTGTATACTCATTAATTCCACAGTTGTTCAACTAGTGCTTTCTCCTTTCTAGACACTGTTCCAGGAGCTAGGGATTTGGAGGAATGGTGTGACCCGGCTTTTGACCTCGATGAAAAGACAGAACACACAGTAGATTATGGTTAGGGTATTTCACAGACAGGAATGCCCATATAAGATAGCACAAACATAGGACTTTTCTAGAATTATTATTCAAAATATGTTGTTTCATGATGGTGTTTCTCGTAAATAAATGTGTTGCAAATGCAAACTGGGCTCTGGCTACAATATTGCCTGCAGCCCTCATCCTATCTATAATTCTAAGTTTACTTCCAGGTAAAGGGAAAGAAGTATTTGTTGTGAGAGTGGATTACAGGTGTGTAAGCAATGCTCCTTTAAAGACATTTGTTTTGTCTTTGTTGTTGTTGTTTATCTGAGTAGTTTCCAAATGAGCAAACCCTTGATTCAGTTGTTACAGTCTCTCAAAATATAACGAAGTGACATCTTTTTTTGTTTGTTTGATTTTTAGCACTTAATAGGGGGTGGGACTCAAATCAAGTAAAAAAAAGCACAAAAGTATTTAACACTAAATATACTCTAATTTGTGTTGTATATCAGAGGAAGTATTATAGGAAATGTGCATGTTCTCCCTTTAATAAAACTGTAAATAACTCCTGAACAACTACTACTACTACTACTACTACTACTACTTCTTCTTCTTCTTCTTCTTCTTCTTCTTCTTCTTCTTCTTCTTCTTCTTCTTCTTCTTCTTCTTCTTCTTCTTCTTCTTCCTTCTCTTCTTCTTTTTTTTTCTTTTTGTGCCACAGATTGAACCCAGGGATGCTTAACCACTGAGTCACATCCAGTCTCCCCCCCTTTTTAAAATTTTTATTTTGAGACAGGAAAATCCCTCAGATTCTCCTTCTTTTCCTAAATAGTTTCTACTTTTGCTAGGCTTTCAAAGAAAATACAATCCTTCCTGACCACTAAAGATCCCATGTCCCAAGTGTTGACTAAGGCTTCCCTGGAGGGAGTGGGGAGAGGAGGGAAGCAGGAGGGTGGGTCCCCCTCAGCTTTTCCTCTGGGAACCTCCATTCTGCTTCTGGCCTAGCAAGTGTGGCAAATAGGGATAGTCCCCTGCCTTCACCACCTTTTCGTTCTACTCTCCTAGCCTTGAAAAAAGTCATAGAAGGTCACCGGGCGCATAATCCATCACTGCATTTTGACAGAATACCCTTAGCCCTGCTGAGAGAAGACACCAGGTCATTAAGGGCTTTCAACACTGACGAGGAGGAACCAGATTATATATGAGCCAAATTACTTTCCTCGTGGCCATGAGGGATATTAACGTTGAAATGGATGTCCTAGAATCATCCTATCTGCATACCTTGAAGGGGGAAAATGGTACTGCCTTCTAACACG
The DNA here is from genome assembly GCF_001458135.2 of Marmota marmota marmota. Classification (NCBI taxonomy): domain Eukaryota; kingdom Metazoa; phylum Chordata; class Mammalia; order Rodentia; family Sciuridae; genus Marmota; species Marmota marmota. The sequence continues at coordinate 9,666,642 of NW_025999842.1, read as the reverse complement.
TGGAAGGATGAGAAGAGCTTGGGAGTGAATGGAGTGGCCTGCAATCTTTCCTCCAGTTTAGACTTCTATTAGATATTGATCACAAAGTGTTATTTGGAAATTAGTAGGTATGAAAGAAAAAAAAATTGGTGATCATTTACCGACACTTAGATCACCCTTGGGTATATATCAATTGTTGTTGAGATAAAACATAATTAATGGGCACTGTCTCCTGAAGAGAAATTGCAACCTACCTTTCCACTCCCTATAAGTTTCTATAACTAGAAGAATCAGTTATCAAAAAGCCTGCTGGGGAAATAAAGTTAAGGGACAAAAATAAGAAAAAATGATCTTTTAGTCAGTGACCCCATTTTATCTTCCAAACCACCATAACCACACTCAACATTTCTATCGACTTAAGTGAAAATGTGAATTGGGCCCCTAGTTCTCATTGATTAATCATACTGAGAGACAAATCAGCTAAGAAACCAATTGAATTAAAAAGCTTATTTATTTGCTGAACAAGATAAATAAAACCTAGGAACAATCCTTTTACATACACAGTTATGACTCAGTTGTGAATCTCAGCACAAAATGATCCTGAGAATACAGAAAAAAGTGACAGCTATCATTATTGTTAACACTATAAAGTTGCTATTATTACCACATTTTATAAAAAGCTCATGATGAAAAAAAAATAGATCTGCCACAGTAAAACTTATCTTGAGAACTTAAATATCATTGGAGAAAAAGAGAAGACTCAGGCTTCCATGAATGTACTTCAATTAATGTTTAAAACATTTTAACTTAAATTTTTCATTTTTTATTTTTTGCCTATCACTAACTAAACGGTTGAAAGGACTCACATTCTCAGAAAAGGAAGATAAAGAAATCAGGATGCTGTGGCAAAATAAATAACATTCTAGTTGATAATTATCTATCACACAATACAGTAACTTTCAATTAATTTGGTCACAGTTTAATTAAAAACTAAGTTTTATTTGATCATATCTCCAGGAAGCAAGTAATTTGCATTTGCATTGTGCTCAGAATGCATATTTTGTACACCTCCAGTTGTTATTACCAAATGATTCAATAATGATTGCTTGGGACTAGGCTAAGCCTTGATATCAGTCACAAAATTTATCACCTCACTGTGGAATGACCTCTGCTTGAATCTCCTTGGGTTTCTCTAGCTTGTTTTATTCATGAGGCACTCTGATTCCAGGAGACCAAACACAGGTACCACTGGCAAAGGTCAGCACCTGTCTTTAGACAGTCTCATGAATAAGTGGGTTTATAGAGGGTTATTACATTGCATTATACATGTACGGAAAAGGCAAGTAAGTTTTTTTTTTTTTAAAGAAAAAAAAAGCAAGGCATTGCCCTTTCCTTAAGAAGTCTGTGGCATGGTCTAAAAAGGCATGTTCATATCCTACCCCCTCACAAGAGCATCTAGCCAGTCTTGTGCCTCTAGCCTCCACTCTCTATCTCAGATCTCCCTGACACCCTCCAACCTCATCAATACTACTAAAACCACTTTCATCAGTCACTCTCCCCAGGAGAGCTGAGTCCAAATTTCACAGAACCCACATAATGTGATCCCAATTACATAAATCTCTTCTCCAGTCTTCCTCAATACCCCATGATAAAGTTGGTCCTAAGCATAGTTCCCACTTGAGCCACTACCTCCCCATCCTCTCTTTACCCATATTCTACCTGTAAGTCAAGGTCTGCTCCTGCCCCAAACTTGCCAGAACATCCTAGCATTGAGATCTCTTTCCCATTCATGGATCTTTCTGCTTTGGCAAGGCTTCATTTAGCCATTCATCTTCCAGATTATATCATTGGCTTCCCTGCAGAGGCCAGGATTTACGCTATCTTGGTATCCCTACTCCAGCATTATTTTTCCCTACCTAGAAGTCCTTCATGAATGTTAGTCATGGATGATGATAAAAGTGATAAAGAATTGATGATACAATGCCTTAAAACATTCCTAGTATATTGACATGTATAGTCATTAAAATTTACCTTTAACTTGCCTCTTCCAACTTACAGTGTATTTTCTCTGAGAATCTAGATCATGTCTACTATTTTGTTTTATTACAAATGCTCAGCACAGCACTGTTCATAATGTAGAGATTGATTAAATAGTTTCTGCTTTAACTTAATTGATTTGGCATTCCTGATGCAAATATCTGCAAAACCGGATACAAATATCTATGCCACTAGTAAAGACTATAATTACTATTTTTCAACAATATTATCCCTATACTGACACTTAATTTCTCAGTATAATGGGTTATTTATTTAATTGATAGCTACTAGGCCATTAGGATCCATTAGTATATCAAATTGTTTTTTTTTCTGAGCCTTGCCAAAAATAAATAAATAATTATACATGTGTATACTCTATGACTCTTAATTGTATTACTTTAACATCTCTGACAATCTATGAGACTCTAATGAAGATAAGATATCAAACATTAAAACATTAGGTTTTCATCTCCTGTGTGAAAATAAAGGTAATATGTGACTTTGCTAATGTCTTTACATCTTTTCAGAAGTAAATCAGCATAAAGCAAATCAATTTGATTCTATAGAACTTTGTCTTGCACAGACAATAAAACATACAAATGCATAAAGATATACTTGGACTATTTTTAGTTGTGTTTCCAGGAGTTTCTGTGATTTAGAAATTCTTGTCAGTTATTGCTTCTGGAATATCAAAAAATATGTTTTTCTTAGCTGTAATAAAGTTCTGTGTTGGCATCAAGGCTTCTACTCCCTAAAAACAGTTCATTCTCCATTAGGATGAGAACCTGCTAAGAAAGAGGAAAGTTAAATAGCAACAGGCAAATTTAATCAATGTTCAAGCTGACTTAATAAGCAAATGAACCAGGCCATTGCTTTGAATTTGAGCAGGCTGAGCTCAAAATAGTTATTGTAAGACACACTGAAGAACTGAATATCATTTGTCCTATTTTTTGAAATTCATATGCTAAAGGACTTTATTTTATCTTGAGACCAAATAGATAAACATGTACAAAAGTAGCCCACAGTCTTGTTTTCAAATGAGACTAAAGTACAATCCAGAGTCAAATCTCTCTCTTCCTCTTTTTCACTCAGGACCAGATCATTTAATGAAATTATTGAATTATTAAAGAAGCACTTCTCACCAGCTCATCCATCACTGTTTAGGGATTTATATTTCACAAGCAAAATCAATAGTCTCGTGAGGACATCGCTGCTTATATTGCAGGGCAGCACCATCTGTCAAGATTGAAACTTAGGAAATTTTTATGACTTGCTATGGAAGTAGTATCTTATATGCAGAGACCTTAAGGAAAAAAACTTCCTATGAATGCCTCCTAACTACACACTTATTAGTCTTAAAAAGGTCATTGTTAATGAAAATCACTGTTAACATTCTCAGGAGTCAAATCCAGAAAGAATTTTTACCTCCCTGGTCAGTCAAATACAGCTAATGTCTAACACAGAAAACTGCAGATTCTCATTCTGCTAAGGGTCAAATGCCATTCCTCCTCTCACAACCACACTAGTGCCTGTGAGCATTTGTCTGCTCTGTGCAGAATCAAGGCTGTAAGAGGAAGGTCCAAGAGCCAACATTCACATCACTCAATACCAGTTGTTTATCTTACTCTGATGCCAGAAATCATGAGAGATGTACATTCATTCCTCAGTGGGTGCAGGAAGGTACTTCAGGAGAAAGAATTTTTCTGTGGAAGTCATATACAAAGTGAAAGCCAATTCCAATTGTAACACATCTCAAAATGGTAAAGATACTCTCCACAGAGGATTTTGTCAAGAGCCGGTAACAAACTATTTAACTTCTACTATGTCATTTAAGGTAAAAGCATCATAGCAGATGTTTTTTGGACTCTGGGTTATGAATGGTTCCTATGGCTCATCCACATGAAAGTATTTTCTCTGAAAATCTAGATCGTGTCTACTTTTTTCAGCTCAAAGGGTGGTATAAATGGATTTTGGGGAAAGTGTTTGGCTCCATTGAAAATTTGTGAAAATCACTTCAGACATTAGAACATTGAAGCTTCAGATGGGTTTTAACAGATGTCCCAAAATCTCTTCTAAGAAAATACAAGTGTATAGAGTCAATTGGCATCCATCCTTTAACTCAGTCAAGGTACTAGTTTTTAGAGGAGATAAAGGATATAATATTCTCTAACCACTTAGACCTCTTTAGTACACTGGGCTAATATTTGCTAGCTATAGATCATTCCTTCTTTTGGATGTGTACAGTGTATCAAGCACTATTCCAGGTCTGCAAATAGTGATGAGCAAAGCAGACAAAATACTTGCCTTTGTGGAGCTTCATTCTGATTGAGGAAATGGACAATAAGTGTACAAGAAAATATCTAACAATGATAAATAAAATAAAATAATGAGGCAATGGCATTCTGAATTTAAAGAAACTAATAAAGGCAATAAAATTCATTGAGCATGAAATCCACATCCCGTTTCCCCTAAGTTCCCTAGCGTCTAATACTTAGCAGGCTTGATACTTAGCAGGTTTGTACTTCTTTTTTGTAAGCAATTGAATTATAAATGCATTTAAAAAAACAAGTCATCAACTGAAGTAAGAACTTTGAAAGAAGAATTAGAAATTCACCAACAAAGCTTAAAGTCTTTGGCTATCAAAATTCTAATGCAAATAGAAAGCTGCACAGAGAAAGCACTTAGAACTGCTTTCTGTCCAATAAAGAAGTGTCCACCTTTCTGATTAGAGAAGTGCACAAAGTCTTCTCATCTGTCTAGGTCTCAACGCACTCTGCTCACCAGAAGGAAGGGGCACCAGTTTCACTTTGATTCACATTTTATTTTGCTTGGACATACAATTGCTTCATTTACTGCTGGATTTGAAGTAGTTTCAGGATGAAACTTAGGTGTTAAAAGTCATTTGATGATGGATTTTCAGTCACTACCCACCAAGTAGGGAAAGAGAAGTCATCTCCCATGGACAACAGGCTGCTAAGCAAGGTCCTTTCCAACTTTCCCATTGATAGCACATTACAGGGACAGTCAGAGAGAAGCCATAGATCCAAGCAGCAGATCCAAATAGGTTATTTATTTATTTGTGTAGGTTGTTGGTATTAGTTCCTCTAAACATTTTTTAGAGAAAGAAGGGTGTGACTGGGTTTCATAGTTCCTAATTATAATAATATTCTGTGTTTGAATCATGCTGGTCTCTGCCAATTTAGTTATAGTTAAAATACACACACAAACACACACACCATGCAGTTTCCATTATGCAAAAATTTTTTTTTCAAAATCATTAACTAATTAACTAGTGCATCATTTACATCATGCATTAAAAATTGCCCATTACAATTTAGGTTTACTATTCATTAACATCATTAGTAGGAAATAATATCATTACTTTTACAGGGCACCTGATGTCACAGACAGAGCACTGGAATCTGGGTTACTGTATGAGCTCACTTATGCACTTGCTCTGAGAGTGCTGGCTTTTTGCTCTCATCTGGATTTGAATTTGGGCTCCTTCCTTTCTTAGAGCTTGGAGAAAATTCCCATCTTTTCTGAGTTTCCATTCCTCCATAAAATGAGGATGACAATATGTACTTTAAAGTTTTTATGACAATTAAATAGCCACATATATTAGTCTTCCTGGGCTGCCATAACAAAATACCACAGACTGGATGGCTTAAACAACAGGAATTGTCCCCACAGTCCTGGAGGCTGAAAGTGTGAGATCAAGATGGCAGCAGGACTGGATTTCTCTTAGTTCTCTCAGCTTGCAGATGCCTATCCTTTCCCCACTTTTTCACATAACTATCTCTCTTGTACTTGAGTCTCTTTCTATCTCTTCCTCTTCTTATACGGACACCAGATATACTTTAACTTAATTACCTCTTTAAAGAGGTAATTACTTTAACTTAATTACCTCTTTAAAGATCTTGTCTCCAATTATAGCCATATTCTAGATGCTAGGATTTCACTATGTGAATTTTGGAAGGTCACAATTCACACCATGTCACAGTGTTATAAGATACCTAATAAATATGAGATTACTTATCTTTTCCCTAAATTTGTATAATTAGAGGTTGGCCTAGATAGAGATGTTTCAAAATGTGGGCATAGACCCCCTAAGGGTCAACAAGATTCTGGGGCATTTGTGAGATCAAAAGTATTTTCACAACAAAACGATGACATTATTTGCCTTTTTCCCCCTCATTCCTTTTGTGCTGATGGCATTAAAAAAAATGAGACAACTGGCCACTTGGATTTGACAAATCAAGGCAGTGGTATCAAATGTTATTTTTAACCATGGTATTCTTCAATACCATGCACTTGTAGTTAAAAGAAAATAGCCAGTCTCAATTAAGAATATCCTTGGGCTGGGGGTGTGGCTCAAGCGGTAGCATGCTCGCCTGGCATATGCGGGGTGCTGGGTTCAGTCCTCAACACCACATAAAACTAAAATAAAGATATTGTGTCCACCTAAAAAAAAAACTAAAATAAATATTTAAAAAAAAAGAATATCCTTGATGAAGCAGTCACACATTAGCTATTAATTTCATTAAATCCCAACCCTTGAATGAATATTTTTTAATATTTTTGAGTGACTAAATGGGGTGCATACTTAAAGAACTTCTGCTGCATGCCAAATACAATGGCAGTCTCAAGGAAAAGCAGTTGTGTGGTTAAGTTGCAAGATGACATTGCTACTTTGTTCAAGGAACACCAGTTTACTGCTAAGACTTATAGACAATGTTTTGTTAAAAACATTGATTTGAGAAAGTGTGACTCATAGAAAAACTATGATTATTGAGACTCTGGTATGTAATGACATTTTTTAAAAATGAACTAAGTAAACCTGTGGATTCAAGAGGGAAAAATGTTTTTTATTTGTTGCCAATGATAAAAATGGCAACATTTTTAGGCAAGTAGTGGAATTTTGGAAAACTTGTATCTGCGACTATGAGCTTAACAGATTTCCAATGTTTAACTACTTTCCTGATGTGAACAGTGGTGATATTTAAAAATATGATTAAATTTTTTTTTGGTTAAAATTTGGAAGAGCTGAATAAGTCTGTGATAACAGCATTTTCTTTTTTTTTTAAATTTTTTATTGTTTGTTCAAAATATTACATAGTTCTTGATATATCATATTTCACACTTTGATTCAAGTGGGTTATGAACTCCCATTTTTACCCCATATACAGATTGCAGAATCACATCAATTACACATCCATTGATTTACATATTGCCATACTAGTGTCTGTTGTGTTCTGCTGCCTTTTCTATCCTCTACTATCCCCCCCCTCCCCTCCCATCTTCTCTCTCTACCCCATCTACTGTAATTCATTTCTCTCCTTGTTT
>NW_025999842.1:9623946-9656851 GCF_001458135.2 Marmota marmota marmota | reverse complement strand
CCTCAGCAGGACCCGGACCGAGAAGCAGTTTCCGCGGACTCCTTAGCCCTGGGCCAGAGCAGTTCCGGGAGCCAGAACTCGGCCGCTCCGTGCTTGGTGTATGCTCTGATAGGAGCAGGCTCCAAGAAGCAGTTTACGCAGGTTATTTAGCACTGAGCCTGAGTAATTTGTCTGCAAGCCGCAGGCGAATGGCAGCCTGAAATTACCTGTTCTATGGCTGAATGAGCTGCTATCATTCAAAAACAGGGATGGTGACGTCAGCTCTCCAAGATGGTGGCCGCTGGCCTCTTCTGTGGTCTGACCGGTGTGGAGAACTGAATTGGACCGCTTCCTTCCCCCGTCTCAAACCCAGAATTCAGCACTGAGTACGGTGACTGCACAGCTGGCAGAAGCCCGCAGAAACTGCAGTGCTGTATCCCTGCATCGCTACCTCCTCGTTTCCCAGCGCGCGCCACAGACTCTAGCCGCGGGGCGATTTGCTGAATAAGCAGTGTGACCCTCCGTGCGGACAAATCTCTCGCGTTTGAGCCCCCGTAGCCGATCCTCGTGCGATGGAAATCCTTCCTCCAGGTTCCGGAGCACCCCACTATTGCTGGAAATTCCTAACAAGATAGCCTTTAGCCGTCCTGACTCGTCATTCTCCCACACAGTGACGTGGCACACGGGGGCAATGCACTCCCCTCGCCGCCATCTTCCCCTTTCTCCTTATGATAACAGCATTTTCTAAATGTTTGATTCTTTTAATATAGCCTTTACAAAAAAGATGCATGGGTAAAAAGTCCATTCAAAGTGCAAGGTTGACTAAGACATTTTAAAGTAAATTTATATCATATAAAACTTTGTTGTAGTATCGAAAAAATGTGCACATTTATATTAGACTATTAAAATGCACTTTTCTTTTCCAACTACCTATCTGTATGAGCCTAGATATCCTTCAAATATTTCAGCCACAATATATTGTAACATACTGAACACAGACACAGGTATGAGAACCCAGCTATCTTCTAATTTACAAAAATATAAAACAATGCCACTCTCAATACTTTTTATTTTTATTTTTTGCTTTGAAAAATAGTTACTTTTAATAACAATTATGATATTTATATTACTACCTGATGGTTTTTTATTATTATTATTTTAGGTAAATTAACATATACTTTAAATAATTCTAATGTAGTAAGTACTTATAAACATAACCTATAAATCTCTCTAGAGTTCTTAATAATTTTTGCAAGTATAAATGGTTCCTGAGTCTTTTCTTCCCAACTTCTAAAAATATTGATAACTTCTGGCCTGGATCAATAGTCTGGAAGACACAGAACACACATTAAATCAGATGACTCTTACAATACTACACATAAACTTTTAAATTTTAAAAAATTATTTTAATAATTTATGCATTTATTTTATAATTAAAGATTTTTAGAATTATGAATTTTACTTATGGGAAATAATACTGATTTTCCATTTTTTTTTTTAGTTTCATGAAATTTTTTTCATAGATTTATTTATACAAAAATCAATTTAATAGAAACATATAGCTATGGTAAAATGGTGGCAAATGTATATGAAAAACTAAAATGTAAAAAATCTTGGTACCAGAGGAAACCTTGAAAAGCAGACATCGTATTGATGACTTCTTCGTCTTTTCTCCTCCTCCTCCTCCTCCTCCTCCTCCTTCTTCTTCTTTTAACTTGGATCTTCTCAAAAGGCCCCAAATTTTTACATATTAACAATTATCCTGAACAAATAGAACTTAGTCAGATTTAAATATATATATTATCCTTGACATTCAGACTTCAAAGTTCTATTTGAAGCCTGGTTAGTTTGGTTTCACTATCTACAGTAACAATTTTTTTATTTTTCTGTACTGGAGGGATTGAGCTCAGGGGCACTCTGCCACTGAGCTACAATCAGCTCTTTAAATATTTATTTATTTTTTAAAATTTTGAGACAGTGTCTTACCATATTGCCCAGGTTGGCTTCAAACTTGCAATCCTCCCACCTCAGCCTTCTGAATTACTGGGATTACTAGCATGTGCCTCCACATCTGGCTTACAGTAACAATTAGAAGTTCTCATTTTGTTCTGGGTCTGAAGACAGTTCTAGTTCTACAACAAAGTAATATTACTTGATGAAGAAAACATTAGTCATTAGTTCTTTTGCTGTAATTTCATGTTCCACCTATAAGCTATGTCAACGGCTAGGCTTCATTGAAACCAGGAAGCACACCAAACTCATGCTGTGTGGACATTGACTCCCCTCACTTTCTAACTCTATGGAATGTGACTTTGGAACCAGTTTGAGACACAGGATGGTTCAGGGAACAGAGTGCTGAGCCATGGTTGGGTTTTCCCCTAATACTGGTCCAATTTTGCATTGAGGCCCTAGGCAAATCTCTTAATCTCTCTGGATCTAGCTTTCCTTATCTTCAAAATAAGGAATTGAACTAAATATTCTTCCAGTTCAAATTGCCTGACACCAACAGCTTCTCAGGGAGTATTTTTTTTCTAGGGCATTTCAAAGGAAAGAGCCCCCAGCCCCACATGAAGGAAGGCACTGAATGACCAGCATTCAGCCTGTACAGAGTCCATTTGTACTTAAATTGTGTTATTTTATCTTATTCTGTGACTCTGAAATGGCACTGAAACTTAATATCATTAAAAGCAGGGGGCGGACACATCAGATGGGTGACAAGACATGGCTGCCCAAGCCCCAGGAACTGTGAATTCTAATCTTGGCTCTGTGGCTGTCTCAGGACACATCATGTACCCTTTCTAAAACCTAGACAGTTTCCGGACAACATCATTAGCCTATCTCACAGAACTGTTGTGAAAAATAATTTACAAAAATAGCAGTGTAGAAGAGTTTGCAAAATGAAGTGCTAAGCTGAACTTGGGACACATGCTGAGTATCCGTACCCTGCCCAGCTAACTGATAAATATAAAGTTGCTATTAGTTGAAAAGTCCTTAAGAATATAACTGCTTAATCAATATGACACAAGCAGCCTGACAAATTAGCATGAAGCTGCAGGCCTGAGACCTGAAAGAAATAAATTGGTGCTTAACAGAAATTTGACTGTGAGCAAGACAATTTTTGGAAATTTAAAACTAGAACCATATTATATATCTTCAAGGTCAGGTCTACACTGGCACACATATTAAAATTATCAGAAATGTGAGAAGACTAACAAAAATGTTTCAGGCAGCCCATGAGTTTCTTAAAGCTATCTGCAAGCTTGACATGTAAAATATGCTTGTATAGTGAATTTATAAGGATATCTTAAAAATGAAACAATATTGCTGATTTTACGCTAAACACACTTGTTTTCTTTTTACTAGTGTCATTTAGACTGTAATTTAAGAATTAAGAGATGCTTATTTTGTTGCTGGTCTCTCTTTTCTCTAAGTCCTACAAAAGAAATTTAGCAGAAGAATTGCAATACAAAGGTTGATAAGGGCTGTGCATGTGCACACGAGTATACAACACCGACACAGAAATCAGGAAGACAGCTGGAATAGACCTCTCCTAAAAGTCATGGTGGGTCACTCCTTGGCTAGCTGGTGAGTCTGTTTACTTTCTCCTGGTGCTGAATGCCAACTACAGTTAACCTAAGGGCAGCCTCCTTAAAGAAAGTTCTTCAATTCTGGCATAACAAAAGGCATGAATAAATGAATGATAAGCGTTTTTTGTCACCTCTGCATTCCTAAGGACTTTTTTTCTGGGAGCCTAACATATCTCAAACCCAGCAACAACAGTCTATCCTCCTAAAGCCAGCAGAAAATTTCCTTGAATGTCCTGTGCTCCTTTGATGGATCCAAAGGTTTAGGCATGGTCAGATTCCCTCGCCTCATTTCCATGGAGTTAACTAAAGGACAATGTGTCACTCTGTCTTGTCTCTAGGAGACAGCAGGAAATGGCAGCTCCACTGAGACCCTTCTGAAGGGAAAATAAACTTTTTTGCTAGCACTAGCCAAGACACTGACATTTCTTATTCCACAGGTAGTCAATAAAGTATTAATGGCTGCAGAGACTGAACAGGCCCCAAACAAAAAGCTTTTCCAGACTTCTACTTCCTAGTTTGCCCTTTGAAGAACTTTGCATCAATAGGTAACTATTGTAACAATGTAACTCAGGAAAACAAACTCCAAAATAAGTCATCCCAGAGTCTGGGCCACATGAACACAGGTTTTAAAGAACACAGAATAGACTTCTCTTTCACATGATTCCACTGTGGGGACTGAAAAGCAACTATGTTTTACAACTTGTGAGGTCATGATAAAAGAAAACTCAAAGGGAAGAGAAGGAGGAAGACAGGCAGGAAGGAAAGAAGGAAGGAAGGAAGGAAGGAAGGAAGGAAGGAAGGAAGGAAGGAAGGAAGGAAGGAAGGAAGGAAGGAAAGAAGGAGAATTAAATTTCTTTAATGCGCAGTTGAAAATAACTGAGACAACACCACATTTGCAGGTATGCTCACAAAGCTCTCTGTGGAAATTCATCCCTTTATGGGTTTTTAACAAAGATTATATCAACAGCTGTTCCTCTGAATGACTTGTTGGCAGCTGAAAACATGTCAGAGGCCAGAGAAGAAATGTCCATTTTATCAAAGTACTTACTGTTTTCTTTAGAAACTTCATAACCAGCAAATGAGAATTAGGTTAGTTAAGCAATGAAAATTAAAATAGGATCAAAGTCCAGTTCACAAAATGCATCAGATAAACTAATTATATGACTCAAACTTACCACAATTAAAAAAAACAACATACTTATATACAATTTTTTATTTGTGCTGGGCATGGAGAAACAAATGCATCTCCAGAGGACTTTTGTCTCTGTTTATCAGATGATCAGGCAGCATCTTCTCCATTAAAAAAAAAAAAAAATCCCTCAAAACCAAGGGGAGAATCTCCATAAAAGTTAAGAAGTTGAATGTTTATTTTTACTATTATTTTCATACTAAATAAGAACATGAAAGAATCTTTCACTCAGCAGCTGCATCTAATTTAATATAAAGTTCCCCAAAGAGGAGTGAACAGGATGTGGTGAGGAGCCATTAAACATGGATGATAATAGTTTGTGAGGCATCTGGTACTATTCCACCACCTAGAAATCTAAGAATCAAATTAGCAGATTCAATTCTGCCAAAGTTATCAAATTATTTGTCAAAAGGATTTTTCAAAACAGGCTCCTCCTTTCCAACATCTGCTCTAGCCATCCATTGAGCACCCAAGATGACCATCTATTTGATTTGTTGAGATGGTACATTTACCAGTTGTTGGTCTGGCTGAATACTGCACCTGTTATCATAAAAGCCTCCAGCTATTGAATCAGTCAACAGAGAACTTTAATAAACTAGTGCATCATTAGGTCTATATAGAGGTGATTATATCTGATTTGAATTGTACAATATTGAATTGTAAAATATTTATATATTTTACAAATATGTTAGAAGTGTTTGCACCCATATGTCATGATTTTAAGTGAATACCCAAGAACTGCATGTGCAAATAAAACAAATGCAATACATTTGCCTTCCTTTCTTTCTTTTACTTTTTCTTTTCTTTTTTTTTCCATAAAAGGACAAGAAGGGTTACTCTGATGTAATATCAGAGCCTTTAAATCTATTTGAGAAACATTATTTTATCCTCTAAAATGTGGTAATCCTACCAAGTCTGGCTGTTCATATTTGCTATACTCTTGGAATCAAATGACTGGCACTGAGCAAACTCCTACTGGGGTTGGTGGGGGGCTGGAATAAAAAGTTGCCAGAAACATGGCAGCCAATGTAGCAAAAGAGCTAAAGAATGAATGAGAGCTATTTGTCTGGGATATGTGCACTTTGGCTTTATACTATAAGACATTTCTCTTCCCTCTAATCAAAAGGAAAGCTTGAGTTCAAGCATGCACCAACCACATTGGACTCCAAGACAAGTGACTGGAAGCTGACCAGTAAGGATGAGGCTTGTGTCGATCAAATTTATGACGGTGCATCTGCTGTGAGTGGTGTCTTGAATGGAGGCCAGGAGCTCTCCCGTCAGCTGCATCCATATGCTATGCATGTGTTCACTGCTACGCACATTTTTTAAATTTAGCTCTTGTGGGTACATGTTCTACACTTTTTTTCCCCTGTACGTGATTTTTTAAAAATATGCTTTAGAAAATATACACAATCTTTTCAGAGTCTTTGCTGACTCACTGTAGGTTCTTTGGAATGTTTTCCTTTCAAAAGCCCTAAGTTAAGTAGTCAAAAGTACCCTTTGTCCTTTGTCTTCTAATATTAAATCCTATTGCTTAATATAAAACAGTTGTTTGTAATGCACTATTAGAAAATATCTTTTTTTCCACCTCCTATCCAGAAACAAGTGACAGCTCTTTTTGCTGGACCAAAAATGAAGAAAAAAGATAGGAAAACAATCTCCCAGGTCTGTGTGGGGCCAGCTTATGTTCGTTTTCCAGACATGTTCGATTTTAAAGTTTAGCCAAAAGACAATCCAGGTTTCAATATTGCAACTATCAGACTGACTGCCTAGGAATTGTTACCTGTTAATCCATAATTCCAGAGTCAGAGATGCAAACATCTTTCATTTTAAAATTTAAGCAACTATATCATCCAGCAGGTTAACTTCCATTGCTCCTTTTCTCTACTGACTGAGGGGTGAATCAAAGTCATCACTAGGGTCAGGCATTTTGAAAACAAGACTGAGATCCAATTTACATCCATGGCAGGGGTCGGGGATGGGGACAGCTTTCCTGGAGGCTTGAGTTTCATCTGACTGACATTTAGTGATTACATTTTATCATCTTCTTGTACTTTAGATTATTATTATTACTATGATTATTATTAGGATGTTTATAAATATTTTCTTATTTAGCATTTAAGTGCACATTTGCAAAATGTTCAATTTGGTTTTCCTTAACTTTGAAATCAAAGCTCTATTTTTCTTTTCCTATAGGACAGGATAGATGCACCTATGCTTTCATCTCACTGTTCATAAATCCTTAAGGGCCAGGACTATACTTTCTTTTGATTTGATTCTTTTTTTTTTTTTTACTTCCTTCTCTTTTTATCTTTCTCCTTAGCATCTCAATCCTATGCATACAGAAAGCTGATTTTTTTTTTTTCAGTATCAGAGATCAAGCCCGGGGCCTCGAAAAAGCTACGCAAGTGCTCTACCACTGAGCTACATCCCCAGCCCCCAGAGCATTCTTAATTGGCTTTGTTTCCCCTACTCTAATTATCAAGCTTAAGATTTGGAAAACAATATGAATAGCTTCCAAAGTAGATTTCTTATAATTTTTTGAATTCTTCAAAAAATGTATTTAATCATATAATGTACAATACAAAATTTGCACTAATACACGTTTGGATTCTTATCTACTTTGAGTCACCCTTTAGAAGACAAACTGCCACAAACTTTTCAAGGGAGATAGTGTTATTGGGAAAGTTCACACTTTCAGAGTGGTTGATGGCAAAATAATTGGATGACAGTAACATACTTGATTAATTCAGTCAATTCAGCCTGTAAAATAATCTGGTTTGGAATAGCCAATGGAACAAAACATCTAAATATTTCACATTCAGCCAATTATATTACCATCATGTGGTTAGCCATGAAGAAATGGAGAAAGAAAGCAATCTCCAAGAAATGGCTTGATAAGGTATATTTTCAGATGTCTTCCTTTAGGAAGAATAACCCTCTGTGTAATTTAGCTGATATCTTCAGGGTTACTGCAATCGATCAAATGATAAAGGGGAAAACTATTAAAGGATTTTACCCAAGGCTGGGAATCACTGAGAACTAACACCCTGAGACAGGAGTTAAACACAACGCTCACTTCATGAATCTTTCTTGAGGCTACTATCTAAATTCAGCCATTTTCAAAAGCAGTATCCAGAGTAGCATGAAAGGATGCATGCCTGACTATTAGTGAGTTCCTTTAGAGTCTAGGGACTCCTCTCATACTCTTCCTACCACACGTACATCCACAATGCTCACATTGACAGTCCTGGCCACCTCCTTTGTCCTGAATTCGGCAGAAGTGCTGTGTATTGCTTTGTGATGGAGAGTTAAAGACTGAATAACAGTTCATTTGAAAATCTTCTTCAGCCAAAGGAAAGTCACTTAATTTCTGCGAACATCTGCAAGCATTTGGTCTTAATTCTAAATCTGGTTAAAAACTGTCCTTCCTTCTCCTACTAAAGGAGGAACATTGTCCCTTTGTCCTGTCTTCAGCTGCTTTTTTTCCTCAATTCCTCTCATCCACCCTCTTTCTAGGCCCACTGCCACTGGCTGACTTCAGACCCTCCTCACCCTGGACTGCCGTAGTATCCTCCTCCAGCCTTCTTCTTACTTTATCCTCCATGCTGCTGCCAAAAGGATATGTTTAGCTTTCAATTTTGAAGTAAGTTTAGGCTTAAAGAGAAATTACAAAACCAGTAGAGAGGTTCCATGTACCATTCATTAGCTTGCCTTAATGTTAATCTCTTACATGATCATAGTACTTTTTGTTAATATTAATTAATTTGCTATAGAATTTTTATTAATATTAAGTTGACAAATCATAATTATATACATTTATGGGTATAAGGCAATATTTGATACAGGTATACAAAGTGGAGTGATTAAGTCAAGCTACTCCATCACCTCACTTACATTTTGTGGCACAACATTTTTTGATTTACTTTAGTCATTTAAAAGTACACAACATATTGTTATTGATTATAGTACTCTGTTATACAATAGATCTCAAAACTTATTCCTCCTGACTAGCTGAAACCTTCTAACTTTTGATCAACAATTCCCCATTTTCTCCTCCCACCTACCTCCGCAGCCTCAGATAAGCATCATTCTACACTATTTCTGTGAATCCAATTTTGTTAGATCATACATATAAGTGAGACCAAGCAGTGTTTGTCTTTTTGTACCTGGCTTATTTCATTTAGGAAAATATCCTCCAGGTTCACCCATGTTGTCAAAAGTGACAGGAGTGTCTTCTTTTTTGAAAGGTTGTAGTATATACACCACCTTTTCTTTGAATGTTCAGCTACTGGTGGACACAGGTTGATTCCACATTTTAGTGATGGTGAATAATGCTGCATTGACCATAGAAGTGTGAATCTCCCCACAACATGCTGCCACCCCATATATATAGTCAGAAGTGGGATCGTTGGATTATTAGAACTAACTAAAATTTGTTAGCACAACTTTTCATTTCTCTGGCTGTATACAATATAGATCATACCATACCTGCAGTCATACATGTACCTAGGGTACATGCCTCCTCTCCATTATGGATCAGCATCCACTTATCAGACAGAACATTCGATCTTTGTTTTTTTTTTTTTTTGGATTGGCTTACTTCACTTAGCATGATATTCTCCAACTCCATTCCTTTCCTGCAAATGCCATGATTTTATTCTCTTTTAATGCTGAGTAATATTCCTTTGTGTATATATATACCACAGTTTCTTTATCAAGTCATCTATTGAGGAGCATCTAGGTTGTTTCCACAGTTAAGCTATTGTGAATGGAGCTGCTATAAACATTGATGTGGCTGCATTACTGTAGTATGCTGTTTTTAAATCCTTTGGGTATAGACCCAGGAGTGGGATAGCTGGGTCAAATGGTGATTCCATTCCAAGTTTTCTAAGGAATCTCCGTACTGCTTTCCAGATTGGTTGCACCAATTTGCAGTCCCACCAGCAATGTATGAGTGTCCCTTTTCCCCCACATCCTCGCCAACATTTATTGTTGTCTATATTCTTGATAACTGCCATTCTGACTGGCTTGAGATGAAATCTTAGAGTAGTTTTGATTTGCATTTCTCTAATTATTAGAAATTTTGATTATTTTTTCATATATTTTTATTTGCATTTCTCTAATTACTAGAAATGTTGAGTATTTTTCATATATTTCATATATATATATATATATATATATATACACACACACATAAATATATATATTTTAAATTAGAGAGTGTAATGACTCCAGTTTTGTTCTTTTTCTCAAGATTTTTTAGCTACTCAGGGTCTTTATGGATCTACATGAATTTAAGAATCATTATTTTATATTTTTGTGGAAAAGTGAATTTTTTTTTGTGTGTGTGTGGAGTAAAGTGAAATTTGGATGGGAGTTACATTGACTCTGTAGATTGTTTTGCAAAAAAAAGACGTTTTAGCAATATTCAGTTTTCCAATCCATCAAAACAGTATATTGCCCTTTATTTCTTTTTTCTTCAATTTCTTTCACCAGTGGAGGAAAAACTGCTTTACTCTCTACCCTTGTAATATTTGAATATTCTGAATATGACTATGTATCACTTAAATCATTTGGGAGCCTTTTTTCTTTCATATGGTTTACATTATTAATAAGCAGCCTTTCCTTTTAACTTGAAGAACTCCCTTTAGCAATTCCTGTAAGGTAGGCCTGGTAGCATTGAACTCCCGTAGCTTTAGTTTGGGAAAGTCTTTATTTTTTTCTCTTGTTCCACAGTATGTTTCTTTTTTTCCTTCAGAACTTATAATACAGTCATGAGTCACAAAAACAGGGATACATTCTGAGAAATGTATCTTTAGGTGACTTTGTCATTGTGCAAACATCATAGTGTCCTTACACAAACTAAGATGCTACAATGTCATTAGGCAAAATAATCTTATGAGACCCTCCTCATACATGTGGTCTATCGTTGACCAAAATGCAGCACATGACTATACATTCTCTCCTGGCCTGTAGGGTTTCTATTGAGAATCGTGATGATAGAACTTCCTTGAATATGGTATGTTCTTATCTAGCTGATTTCAGAATTCTTTTGTGGCCTTTGATTTTTAATAGTTTGTTTGTGTTGTGTTTGAAAAACTTTTCTTTAGGTTGTATGTTATTGGATACCTTTGAACTTCCTGACCCTTCCTGAATGTTACAATCTTTCCCCTGACTTGGAAAAACCTCAGCCATTACTTATGTAAATATGCTTTCTGGGTCTTTTCCTCTCCTCATTTTTGAAGTCCTATTATGCAGAGATTAGTTCTCTTGATGCTGTCTCAGAGTTCCCATGGGGCCTTTCTTATTCATTAATTTTTATCTTGGCTTCAGTCTCACTGATTCTTAAGTGTGCTTCAGTCTCACTGATTCTTAAGTTTGCTGTTGAAGCTTTCTATTGAATACACAGTTGAGTTATTATATTCTTTATTCCTAGGATTTATATTTTTAAAATACATTTTCTGTTTATTTGCCAAACTTCTCGTTTTGCCTGTGACTTGTTTTCCAACTTTTATTTGACTTTCTATGCATATTGTCATGTGGTTCCCTGAACTTCTTCAAGAGGATTAGTCTGAATTCTTTGTCAATTATTTCCTACGTCTTCATTTCTTCAAGATCCATTATTGGAGCTTTACCAGTTGTTTTAATAGTTTACGACCATGAAATCATTTTTAATAGTTTTTATAACTTGAATAGTTTCTTTTGATGGTATCATAGTTCTTCAGTTCTGCATAATCCTTTTGTTCTCATGTTTAGTGTCTACACACGAGGAAATGCCCACCTTTTCTGGCCATTGCAGGTGTTCTTTGGTGGAATTTCACTATTTTGCTATAGCCAGGAATTCTAGGTTGGACAGGTAGTGGCAACATCAGAGAGGCAGACCTTGGGATTGGGTTCTCTACTCGGGCTGGGCTGCTGTCTGTGCTTTGAAACAGCATAGTATTGCTTGTTATATGCTCCATAGGACAATGAGACCACCAACTGGACTCTGGTCAGGTGACCCTACTGGCTGGGCTCTGTGACTGCCCCCAATCATCAGGGTTGTAGGCTTTCTTCTCTGAACCTATGAAACTGCTATTTGGAATTTATAGTTGGGCAAGTCTAAATTATGGGCTCTAAGGCTGTGCAAGGTCTCTGGGGTCACTCCTCAGTCACTTAGGATGGACAGGGCTCAGAACCTTGCAGATATTTGTGGATATACACTTACTTTTTGGCCTAGTGAAACATTAAGTAGAACACTGAGGCTTCTCTGAAGAACCCTAAAACACTGTCTGAGCTCATATAAACTATAATAAACTACACCTATTTTCTGGAATGTGTTCTTATTCTGGGCCTTTGCACATGTTATTTTCTTTCTCTCAGATGCCTTGCATGCTACTACCCCCACATTCTAAACCTTCTTGTTTTCACTCAACAATGCTTATCTGGCTTTCAAGACTCAGCTCTGTCCTGTTGTCTGATATTCTCAGCAGCCTGGCATCTGTTTATCATAGTATTTGTCACACTTGCTTATTGTTTCTGCTTACCATATTATCTCCATCACTAGATTCTACGTTCTAGTATCTAGGACAATGGCTAACTTATAATGACTGTCCATCATGTCTAGAGCTGGGCCAGTAAACTATGGCTCATGGACCAAATCCCACCCTCTGTTCTTTTGATAAATAAAGTTTTGTTGGGCCACAGCCATGATTATTTATTTCTGTATTTTCTATGACTGTTGTTGCACTACAGTGAGAAGTTGAGTAGTTGAAAAAGGGACATTGTGTCCTGAAAAGCATAAAACATTTACTATCTGGTCCTTTTCAGATGAAAGTCTGTGAACCACTGGTTTAGTGGGTAAACCAAGAAAACACCATATTTTACATTTGATTATCCATGGTAATGTGTATTAGAAATGAATGAATTGTCTAAAAAGAGACCCATTTAATGCATTAATCATGATCATCATAAATTAAAAAGTGGGAATCAGCAAAGACGTTTTAAAATAACAACTCCCTGACAGCATGCCAGGAAACATACACACTGCTGGTGTGAATGTAAATTATTACATTATTCCTGGAGGAAATTTAACAATATGTTTCAAAAGCATTAAAGTCATGCATAAACTTTATTCAAGAAATTTCACTTCTAGAAATTTGCCTAAAGAAGTAATCAGAGACGTGCACCAAAATTCATGTAGCACCTTGCTCACCGAAGCATTGTTTACACTATGAAGAACTAAATACCACCTGAATAACTAGGAAAAGAAAAATACTTGAATAAATTATATTATATCCAGAGATTGGGAAATTAATGCAGCCACTACAAATCATGCATAGAACATTTATTAGTGTAGTGAAGTGCTCACAATATACTGTCAACTGGGTAAAACAGGTTTCAAAACTCTAAGTGCAATATAATGTCATTTTAAATTTTAACATATATGCAATATATACATAGAAACAAGTAAGAAGATTAAAAGGAAACACGACAGCAGGCTCATAGGAGTTATCTCTATTATGTTTGGCACTTATTTTTTTGCTGTTCATCTTTTAAATCTGTATATTCTGTAATATAAACTATATTATCTTGGCAATTATACATTTTTAAAAAACAAAAATGTGCCAGTTTTTCTATTTCCTATGACTTGGATGGGTTTTCATACTGTTTTAATTACAAAATTTCAAATAAAGAATATAAAATTAAGATGCTGTGCCTGAATTGAGTCAAAGTATCAAGGCTAAGTCTTCTACAGGATTGTTGTGGGGTTTTTTTTTCCTTCACTATCCTACTTTATATTTCTGAACTTATTTTTTAATCAGCCACCCTTCAGAAAGTCTTTTGATTGAAATAATACCTTGCTTGGATTGCTGATTGGAGTTTTGTCTTTAAAACTTAATTTGAATGGATGTGCTATTAGATGGGATGGGGTATGACATTAAGTTTGGGGAAGCAATACCCTTCTTGCTTTAGTCTGATACAGAATGATTGGCAAAAATGGTTTTCTTCAGGGAAAGAAAATCTCTTTCCTTTCATATGCATACATATGAATTTCAAGTGCAGTAATTACAACTCTGCAACTGTATCCTCAGTCTTGGTCTACATTTATGGATAGAAAAAAAGTTGAACATATTATAATGTCAAGTTATTTTAAATTGCCAGTGGATTCCATTAAATATTCAACTGCTGCACAATAACCTTTATCTAGCCGCCATCTTACTTATTCTCAAAGGTTTCAAAGATGATCTATTGCTCTTCATGAATATAACAGTTGACAAGGTACAGAGTGCTGAGTTTGATCTTAATCGGAGTTGAAAGATATTCATCAGACTAGAGCCTTGCTAAGGTTCTGCAGTAGATAACAAAATTGTGAAATGCTACATTTGAAAGAACAAAGATTGACAAGCCCATAGCTATTCCCATTTTCTTGGTTCAGAGGACATTTTGGTATTGCTCTGATGGGAACATCTCTGCAAATGAGGATATTGTAAAAGCTTTGTCTGATAAACTGTAATGCTTCCAGACCTGCAGGTCAGTTTGATACACTGCAGTTTCTGTTGCCATATAAATGTGATGAGCTGTGATGGGAGTTTAGACTCTTCACTCCTGAGTTATAAATTCATTCTTGCTAAAGACACGGCATTAAGTAGGTCCTGCACACGCATCTACATGTATGTATTGTGTGTGAGTGTGTGTCTGGGTTGTAGATGTGATCATTAAAAGGACAGTATTGAAAGGGAATGAAAGTACCCAAATACTATTCAAATCAGGTGTTATAACAAATAGGAATTTTGAAACATTACAGACCCATGATATATTGGATTCACAATGAAATTCAGACAATTTGACATGGACAAATACCTTTTTAATCTTCCATTAGAAAAAAAAGACACTTTCTGATTGACTTGTCCATGGATAAGCATATACCTTATTATTGTTTTATTTGTATTTTTTATTTCAAGCACTTTACATAGAGCCTTCAACTCAGAAAATTCTGGTAATTGGGAGCAGTTCTCTAAATTATATATTCAATCATAAATAAAATTAAATGGGATTTTCTTTGACTTTCTAAAGTTAAGGAAAATGAGGAGGCAAAAAGGAGGTGGAGTGGGTGTGGCGATGGTGGGAGCTGAGAACTCTGACTCTTCTTTGAATGTTCTAGGAACTGTAGTGTAACAGTGCCAGCCAGAATATCCCCAAAGCTTTAAAGGATAACATAATAACTCCAAATACAAATTCAACATAACCTTGTCAGATGGGATGTGGGCTAAACTCAACAAAATAAAATTTAGCAGGATATAGAATCCTATATTTTAAAAAAATTAAATAAATATAGACTAGAAGAGCATTGACTAGACTGCAGTTCACTGAACTATCTAGGACTTAACCTTGGCCACACTTTAACATAAACTAATATTACTGTTGAGGCAGTAGCAACTTATTTCATAGCAAGCAATGGCTGACAAATCACTTCCCCATATATTATCACATTTGATTTTAAAGATGTTATGAGATAAGTGTTTTAATCCCTAATTATAAAAATTAAGAATACTAAAATTAGAAAAAATTATGACCTTCTCCTGAATGACATACCTAAAACTTGGGTTTAGAAGGCAGAATAGATAACTGAAATTTATTGAGTATACATATATATATATATATATATACACACACACATAATTTAACTTCAAAATAATTATATATATTTGAACTTCACAATATTTATGTATATATAAAGTTCAAAACAATACTATCTTGTACTAATTGTTGCCTCAAAATTGTCAGTGAAAAAAATTGAGGCTCATATACTTGCTTAAAATAAAAGTAATAAGAAGTTAAATGGGCAGAGTGGTGGCTATGAGAAGTATCAGGTTCTAATCCCATGAATCTGTGAATATTACCTTATTTGGGGAAAAAAAGTCTTTGGAGATGTGACTAGTTAGGGATTTTGAGATGAGGATCTAATCCTAGTTGATCAGGGTGGGCCCCAAGGTTATCACAATTGTCCACATGAGAGAAAGCTTTCAAGAACTTGGAAAACACACACAGAGAAGAGAAGGTGATGTGAAGACAGAACAATGAGAGACACAGACACAGCCAAGGAACACCAGTAGCCCCAGAAGATGAAGTAAACAAGAGATGGATTGTCTCCCAGAGCCCCAGGTCACACTGCCACCTACTATTACCTTGATCTCAAACTTCTGACCTCCAAAACCATAACATGTGACCTGCTATTACCTTGATCTCAAACTTCTGACCTCCAAAACTATACAGTCTCCCCATTGTAAGGAACACAACAGCAGAGCTAGATGACCATCTGTCAGAGATACCATCTGTAAGATTTCAGCATCTCTATATTTTAAGGTCTCCTATAACTCCATGGAAATATTAAACTTCTGCTGTTTGATGCCAACCAGTTTATGATAATTATTTACAGCAACCTAAGGAGAATAATACAGTGGGGAAGGCCAAGTTTAAAACCCATGTTTGCTATAAAATCTATGTTTCTTTGTATTCTGGAGTTGCCAAAGAAGGAAGATTGTGGGAAAGAGGAGTTGGGCGACATGGCCAAGACTTGGATCCAAGTAGGATTTCTAGGGAAGAAATATGGAGAAGTAAGAGTGAATTACACTGCCTTCCAGTGAACCAATCACCCCAAATTGCATCTGCAAGGAGAAATAAGACCCATAAAAATGTGCTGCAAAGACAAAGAGTAAGCACAAATTGTGGGTTTGATAAATACATAAAAAGTTTAAAGGAGGAAAGCAAATTATCAGAAACTAAGAGAAAAGCAGGTGGAAACTCACAGTCAAGGGTCAACTCACATACTTATGGTTTAAAGAAACCTACAGAGAAATGATAAATGATAGTAAATACACAAGCCAAGTTATTATAAGGTGCCAAGAATGTTGGGTCCATGCACAGGAACAAAAGCATCACCTGTAAGAGTACCACAATAGAAGAATAAAGAACTAGTTCAGCATTAGAGGTTCCAGTCTTGCCACGCCTACTCAGAGCAACATCCCCCACAAAAGCTAACACAGGAAAAAGTGATAAACATAAAGAAAGAGGCCTACCCCAAGACACATGATTAAACTTGTTATGTTGGTTTCATACAGATTAGTAGGAGGGAAGTTACCAGAAATCCACTGTGACCAATGAAAGGAAGACATTTTCAACAACCACAACTTTTCAACAATGAAATAGGCTCCCATGTGTTAAGAGTCATCTCCACATTGTAAGAAACAGGACAGCAGAGTTGGATGCCATCTGTTTGAGATGCTATGTGTAAGATTACAGCATCTCTATATTTTAAGGTCTCCTATAAGTCCATGGAAATATTATTCGAAAAAAATACATAAATTATAACAAATAATTCATAAAAAATGTCTGAAGGAAAACAGATTTGAATGATGTTTAACAGTTGTCTAAAGAGAATCAAGATATAATTTAAGTCTTAATGTTTAGTTTACCTTAAAACACAATAGTGGTTAATGAAAGGTAGAATGTACATGTAGTTGATATATTTTAATAAAATTTAACATGTAGGCAGAAGTTAAATAGCTATTCAACTACACTAATGGTGTCTACATTTTGCAGATCATTAGCGGTCATCATTATAGAGCTGGGATGTAGCTTAGTGGCAAAGCATTTGCCTTGCATTTGCAAAGCCCTGGGTTTGATATCCAGTTCAAAAAAAGAAAGAAAGAGAGAGAGAGAGAGAGAGAGAGAGAGATGCAGAAGTCATCATTGTATAACTCTTCTTGACTAGCAACACACAGTGAAGAGGTAGAAACAGATAGAGTTTTAAAAACAGAGGTCTAAATTATAGGCCAAAGGCACTAGTCCCTAACTTTGGCTCTTAAATTAAATGCCTTAGCATTTAATCCTACTGAGTTACTGATAGCTTCAATGTTAAATTGGGATAATAATAATAGGCATCCTAACTCACAAATGACTATAAGAATCTTGTGATTAAGTCCTTTGTAAGTTGATTATATCAGAACTTCAAAGCCTCATTATCCTTTGTTATCCTTATAAACCTTTTAATGGCCTTAGCTGAGACTGACCTAGCAGCAGGCCCTGCACAGGGATTTGGGTACAAGTGGTTTATTAAATGAAAATCTCAAGAAGCTCTATTAGGAGAGTGGGGGAGGGAGTGAGACGGGGAGAGAAGGAAATCAGGGTGTATATTACCAGACAAGTTACTGCTGCAGGTAACTGAGTTGCTGTCTTGCTAAGGATTGCTGGGCGGCTGCCTTGAACCCATCCAAGAGGTAGGAAAGCTGAGTTCCCATAGTCCTTGGTCAAGTCTACTCTCAGGGCACTAGCTCCCCCTGGCTTCTAACCTGCCCCCACATAGGTGGACCATGTTCATGCAGTCAGAGAACCCACAGGCAAAAATGTCACAGGTGCTTACCACAGAAGTCATTGGGTGTTTTAACTCCCATATGAGAAGCACAGGGAGATCCATGCAAGGTACCAACAGCATTCACTCCATACCCCTATCTTCATTTGTAGAAATTTAAAGTTCAAAGAAGAAATTTTAAGACTTGGTTATAAATACATAATTGCAAATAAAATATATGCATCCCAACTTAGCTGCTCAATTACAAGTACTGTCAAATTTCACCTTACCAATTCATCATAAGCTTGCACATATGAATTGGCAGTGTTTTGGTAGTTTTTAGACCAAAAAAGAATCAGTTTGAGAAATGTCAAGTTATGAAAAGCATAAAAGACAATTAAAATGGCCCAGTTATACCACTCCTCGGTTTATACCCAAAGAACTTAAAATCAGCATACTACAGTAATGCAGCTACATCAATGTTTATAGCAACTCAATTCATAATAGCTAAACTATGGAACCAACCTAGGTGCCCTTCAAAAGATGAATGGATAAAAAAAAATTGGTTATATGTACACAATGGAATATTACTCAGCTTAAAGAAGAATTAAATTATGGTATTTGCAGGTAAATGGATAAAGCTGGAGAATATCATGCTGAGTGAAAAAAGTCAATCCCAAAGAACCAAAAATCAAATGTTTTCTCTGATATGGGGAAGCTAATTCTCAATTCAAGGGTGGGGGCTAGGGATGAATAGAGGTACTTTGGATTAGACAGAGGGGAGTGAAGGGAGGGAAGGGAGTATGGAGACAGAAAGGATAGTAGAGTGAATTGGATATTATTATCCTATGTGCATATATGATTACACGACCACTGTGATTCTATACCATGTACAACCAGAAGAATGAGAAATTATACTCCATTTTCATAGATGTGTCAAAATGCATTCTCCTATCATGTATAACTAATTAAAACAAATAAATAAATATAGACAAAATCAAAACTGAATGGCAAAGAATGATGCAAAATTTTTCAATATGGAAAGAGGGTGTCAGCACTCAGATTATAAATGTTCATCAACAGAAATTCCCTATGTTTGCCTTCCTCCTCCCCCATCCCAATTCATATCTTGGTATAGGACTTTGCAAATCCCTAGAGAAGATTTCATCCATTTCTGGTGAAATCCAGGCACTTCTTACATCACATGGTTCTACAGAACATTGCTTTCTCTCTTTCCAGAGACCAGGTCTGACCTGCGAGAGACAGCATGCTAATCCTTACTTCTTTCAGCTATAAAGTACCATCTATTAGAGCCCTGGCCTGTCAGTCAGCCTTCTTAGCGGTGCAAAGAGTGAGATTCGGTTCAGCAATCTATGGTGAGGTGTGGGACCTGGGAGCCCCTTGGTTCTGAACGTTTTATGTCATTGACTTCCAGTGTGGCCTCTGAGCAAGTCATTTAACCTCCTTGGCTCAGTTAACCATATGGAAAATGAACATGATAATATCTCACAAGGGTATTGTGAGATTACTCAATGTTTATAAAGTGCTTGGGAAATGAAAGGCCCTGGATGTGCCTAGCAATGTCATTAATCTTGTGGCTGGTTGAGTTCAGGCAGCTGGAATGTTACAAAAGTCTTGACTTCCTGGATGATTTTAGTGCAATACCTCACAAATCACAAGGCTTAAAACTATGAAAATTTAGATGATGAATTTCACGCCGTAGTGGAGGAGTCTGATTTTTTTTCTGAGCTCACTTTTGAACCAGCTTTTCACAGACTCCATCACTTCCTTCTCAAGAGCAAAAAATTATTCAGACGCTCCATTCTTTGATGTCAGGAGCTGTACCTCTTCCTCAAGTACCACAGGCCTTTCCTTGTCTTCATCTTCCCTGTTGCCTAGTTTGTTTACTAATTCATTCAACAAGCAATTGTTGGGCCCTGGCTGTATTCCAGATGTGCTGCTAAGTGTTAGCAAAATAAGAGGAAGACACATTTCCACTTTGGAGGAGCTCCCAGTCTAGACAGACAAGAAAACAAACGATTACCATGGAATATGAACTCCAAAGAGCTAAGGAGACCCAGATAAATTTATTTTAAACTATGTGTCAGGTAGTTAATGAACCTAAGCTCGTTTTCAGGAGCGATTGAAGCTTCTCAACACCTCTTCCTTAAACCGGTGGGATTACACTATCCATCCTTCTGTTATTACCACTGTTTTCTTTCCCTTTATTTTCTTTCCCTTTCCCTTTACTTTCTTAAATGTAGATGTTACCTAAGGTTCTTTACACTCTTCTCTTCTCTTTCTACCTTTCTTTCCTTGATACATCTATTCCCTGATGTCAGGGTTATTAGAAGTGTTCAACTCTAACTCTGACCTCTCTCCTAAGTTCCTGATCTATCTGGAGATTCAGGAAATCATTATAGGTCCCACCAAATTCACAATATTCTAATAGTATTTCCTTCCTCTGCTGGATCTCTCAAATCCTCGATAATAGTTTTGTGATTTCCCTCCTAACCAGGCTTTAAACCTGAACACCATACAAAACTCTTCTTACTTATCCTTGCATCAAAATGACTGCCATGGTCTTTTGAGATTCTACAAATTTTCTCAGAGACTATATTTTACTGCTAGCTATACTTCATTTATATAAATGAAGTATTTATATATTACCTTTATTTATATATTACCTTGTTCTAAAAAAATATCTTAAATATAATGGCTGGACTCACTAATGTAAGGAAAACAATCAACAAAGCGCTGTTCTGTTTGCTTTGATAATATAAATATTTACTCCCTATTTCAATGTAACCATGAAACATTTTTCTGAGTCCCTGGGACTGTGCTGTTTGTTCAGTACTAGAATACCTAAATGTATAAGACCAAGTCCATGCCCACAAAGAAGACGTAGGCAAATTCAGGAGACAAACCTGTAAATGGTGCATTGTAAGCAAATGCATTGTGACACCAGTGAATAAGTAGGACATTAAAAATCCAAGCAAGGCCGAGAGGATGGAGGCGTGTTCCAAGGGAGCATGAATGTGAGAGAAGACTGGACACTGGAGAAGTCAGGTAAAGTTGTCCCAGAAAGCTAATATTTCATGCATTTGTATTTGCAAAGCCAAGAGACTTGAAGTACAGTGGCATTCCGTGGCCAGTTCTGTACTGCTGCTGCATGAAATACATATAGGTGTGGAATGGGATGAGGAGAGAGAAGTCACGGAGAGCTACATTGCAAATAGCCTTTTATATCTTGCTAAGGAGTTTGAAATTTTTTTCTATAGATGGTAGGGAGCTGGCACAGGATTTTAAGCAAGGCTAACGATTGACTTTCTTAAATTGGATTTTCTTATAAGGGGCTAAATTCCCATTTAAAAAAAAAATACTAGCACTGGCTAGAAAAAAGAGGTCAAGGCCAAGACCTGGAGAAAAAGTACTATTTTTTTTTTTTTTTGAGGAATGAATATACTTACATTTATGTTAAAATTGCAGGCGGAGGGCCCATTTCCTGTTAACCTCATCTTCTACAAAACCAACAGCAGCCACGAGACTGAAAGCTTATATGCATCAGAGAGTATTCTACACATTTTTTGATTACCTCATTTAATCTGTGCAACAATCATAATGAAGTTCACCAATCAGAGGGAGAAACTGAGGCACAGAGAGGGAAGGCAGCCCATTCAAGTTTCCCCAGTTGATGAGAAGGACAGCCAGGGGCACCAAGCAGCCTGTGCATCATAGTCTCTCTCTATGCTTCAAAAACTGAGCCTGTGTTTGTTTTCTTCTTCTTAATGTGAGAACAATTATGTTTACTATGTACTGTAGGAGATGGTTGTGCAGCGCTGTGTTTATAAAGAAGGATTCTGAGGCAGACGCCACTGAACCCCACAAGAGCATTCTGGATGGGAAGGGCTCCCTGTTCCTCAGCAGAGGCCTCATGCTGTGGAAGGGAGCGTGATTGTTATTCAAAACGAAAATATTCTTACCAGCACTGGAAACTACATTTACAAGTTAAGCACACGTTTTCTAAAAGTAGAGAAAAATTCTAGGAGGGGAGCAGCATCTCTTGCAGCCTGGAGGGAGGAGGCATCTAATTGCCTATTCATGAGGGAGCTGGTCTCTCAGGGCCTGTAACATTTCCAAACAGGCTATGCAGAGAACAGCAGTGACAATGAAAACAGCAGGTCCCTGAATTCAAAATCTTGATGTAAACATATACAACACAAATCTCAAAGCTCACTCTTCACCATCTTGGTGCAGTCTCTCTGATGTTAGCACTTTGGATCTTGTGAGAGTATGTGGATGGGCACATGTACACTTATATGCCTAAGACTCACATATGTACAGACTGAGTTATTAATGAAATGAAGAAAGATTCCAAAAACCACATCTGACAATCTGCTGCATTTCTTTGGAGTCACGAATCACATTCTGTGTGTGTGTACTCTCACGCACACACACATACACACAGAGGCATAAAATCTGTATCTATGGCTCTCTCTATTTTGGGGTGTGAAGGTCTAAGGTAAATTTTATCTTTTTTTCTCGTACCTTCCCTTCCACTGTCCCCATCTTTGCACCTTTGGAAAAGCTCTGAGTCCTTCTATGTCATCTTTGTGCCTTTTTGAAAGAAAGACTATGTAACAAATTAATTGAAACAGACCTGCAGAAAATGGCCATGAGAAAATTTCTGCCTCTTTCTCAAACTTTTAATGTTGGCTACCTACCATTACTGGAGCAAGAATTCTAGTGGGCCTGAAGTGTGGGACATGGACACTGGTTTAATCTTATTGTGCCTAAGTATGATAAAAGCCACCACCTTTCTTCACTAGGAACTTCCCCAACCCATTGCTTCCAGTCCAGACTCATGATGATGAGCACCAAAGCGAGAGGTACCCTGTTCCAAGTGGCAAATGCACTGAATGTGGCTTTGACAGGGCAAAGATGCTGTGGAGAGCAGG
Source organism: Marmota marmota marmota (assembly GCF_001458135.2). NCBI lineage: Eukaryota > Metazoa > Chordata > Mammalia > Rodentia > Sciuridae > Marmota > Marmota marmota. The sequence goes on along the minus strand of NW_025999842.1, from coordinate 9,633,805 downwards.
CTCTGCCCTGCTCAGAATTACTCCATAATGTATAGAACAGCAGTTTTCAGGCTGTGCTTAACCCTGAGTCACTCCTTTTTGAAAAGTAGTAGTTTGCCATGAGGTACTCTATTTTATGAGTACTGTAAGTGCCAGATAGACTGAATCCACATCTTGTTTATAGATGCAAACTACTATCATCTGCCCAGCACAACCATAAGGCACAAATTGATTTAAAAAAAAATTATGTACTAACTTATCAAACTAAATACTAAATCAAGGAGTACCTGGACATGTGGACATCCCAACTCATATCAGGAACACCAGACATGGGAGATTATGGACCTCACCAGACAGAAACCCCTCACCTAAAACCCATAAAAGCTGAAACATCCCCAAGACTAGACGTGAAGGCACCCTGACCCCATCACCTAGTCACTTGTGGCCTTGCCCAGGAAAATCACCACAGCAACAAATGACAGATTTCCTGTCCCACTGGGCTTCAGCCCAGCACGGTTTCTCCTGCCTTTGACACCAGGCACAGCCCACTCTAAGCTGACACCTTGAGCTGACACTCCAAGCTGACAGGCTGAAACTGAAACAGCCATCCTTTCAAACCCTTTGCTTTGACAATTCTGTGGAATATGTGTGTTAAAATCCTTATCTGTCCACCTACAGTGACTCTTTAATTCTGAATTCTTCCCTCTCTGTCTATGTTCTTGGTATAGCATCTGCAATCATGTAGTCATCTTTACACTTCATTAGTCTTTCTGTGACTTACCTACATCATCGTGTGAAGTGTTACTTGAGTGTTATAGATTTAGAAATTAAGATTGGAGTAAAAGAATTTGTGTGTGCCCAACTTATGACAACCAGGTGTGACCCATGCATATTCAACTGCCATTGCCGAAAGTGGTGTAGCCTGCAAATTTATTGTTATTCAACAAATTTTGACATTGTGGAAAGAAACAACTGTGTTTGGTCTTGTCAATGACATAATTCATACCCAACAGATGCACACTGGGACTGTCAATTTGTGATGCTAGATGAGTTTATAGGACCTTATGGTGGGCCTGTAAGTGGGGTTTGGGGAAGAACTCAAATTGCTAATAGGAAAACTCTTCCAGTTTATTAAAAAAAAAATGTTTCACATAGATTTGGAGGTGATACATGAGTCAGGAAGGAGGAGTCCTGGGGCAAAGGAAGGCACCTTGGGTACAAATATCAGAGCTCAAGGGTATGCCATGCTTCAAAGATGAGGAATGACTTGATACCACTAAGGATCATGGAGCTCCTTAGCAATTTGCTAAAAGAAAAAGTATTCACTGCCTGAGTATTTTAAGAAAACAAAAGTTATTACATTAATCTAAACAATGAAGAGAAGTCCAGAGATAGTGGGGAAAGGGAAACCTACAACAATCAATACAGTAGAGGGGGGGCATCAGAAGGAAAGCACCCTTTGCAGCCTAGACAGCTTCCTAGGGTGTTCTAAACTGATGCTGAAAAATGTTAGAGTGAACACCAGTAAGCATGATCCAGTGCCAAGAGGATGTAAGTGGCATGAGAAAGAGAAGTTAGTTGATGGCAGTTAAGCAGCCCAAGGAGACCTGACCGAAGACAAAGGTACTTGTGACCAGCAACTCATCACATCTGCTCTCAAACTCATTTATGGTCTCCACTGTGAACCCAGAGGTATTAACCACCACCGATAAACCAGGTTATCACTGTAGACTCTTCACAAACACTGGCATGAATACTATAAGGTTGTCCATGCTTGAACTTGGTGGAGTAAATTCCAGTTGAACTAGTGATTACACTTTTTGGCAAAGGGGCTCAAAACCTTCAGGGAACAGGAGGACAGAATGTGTGGTGCCCACCCTGTAACCTGCTTCCCTCTCAACATGTTTGTTCATAGACATCACTGCAAGCAGAAAGGCACAAATCCATCTTTTACCTCAGCATTAAAATGCCTTTCGTAATCCCCTAGGGACACTCAACTGGCAATCGTGAACAGATTTGTCACCACCAAGAATCAATTCCTGGTCATTTACTGGGGACTGGGAAATATGTAGCTCAGATAAATTAAATCCAGAGTTAATCTGAAAGCTTTTATAAGCCAGCAGTTACAAATACTTGCTGACAAAATCCTGTACCAGGGCTATTTTGATAAAGGTGAATTTCCTCCTTTCCCTCCTTATTTCATTTCCTCCAAGAAGATTTACTAATGAACTGAGCAAAAACTTGGTAACGGGTAGAAGATGAAGCAAGCCTCTGAAAATTCAAGGGCTGGCTCTCACTGGAAATAAAACTATGTTACGACTTCCCTCCAGAACTTGAAAGTTAATTATGGTCATTTTTAAGGTGGGCCAATTAGTTCAGAACAGAGTTAATCAATGGGAATGTACTGAGCCCTGAAGCTGCCATGTACTTCAGAAATGGGCCAACTGGTACTCTGGGGTCCTTCTTCCCAGTGCCTGAGCCTATCCCATGCATCTGGAAAATGATTTTCCAATGCTCAGTCAGGGCGCATCTTAGTGAAATGATTGCTGTGCAGCAAAGTGCGTTTTGGGTCCCCCCGCCTCAACTCTTCCTAAGTTCTTGCTCTCTGCTGGATGCCAACAAGTCTTTTTATTTTTTGGCACTGGGAATTGAACTCTGGGGCACTCAACTACTGAGCCCCATCCCCAGCCCTATTTTGTATTTAGTTTAGAGACTGGGTCTCACTGAGTTATTTAGCACCTTGCTATTGCTGAGGCTGGCTTTGAACTTGCAATCCTCCTGCCTCAGCCTCCCCACTGCTGGGATTATAGGCGTGCGCCACCATGCCGGCTCAACAAATCTTTCTAAGGTTTTCTTCTTATCTAATTAGAATTGAAGATGTGCTCCCTCCCGGGAAGGAGGAAATATGAGACCAAAAACCTACCAGGACCACAAAAGACAAGGGTAGAGTATCGAAGTGACAGTAGAGCTGGGTTTTCTGAGAAGAAGCCCTCAATTCCACCTACCCACAAGGTTGGCTTGGCCTCAGCAGCTCGGATGCAAGGGGGAGAACTCAGCAAGAGAGGCTTGTTCTAAGGAGCTCACCCACCACTCCCCCTCCACATCATGCTCCCAGGGTTGTTTTGGAGGGGAGGTTGGTGGGCTGTGGGCAGGCCCCACGCCCTCACCCATTCAGCAAGGTGGGAAGGTGCTCCCCCATGCCCCAGTGAGATTTCTATGAGATCATTCCTAATAGTTGGTCTCCAAGCACATCCTTATTAAATTCAATGTTAAAAACATTTCAAATGGATCAAGGACACGTTCAATTGACAATGCTTTCTGTAACAGCTTTGTGCCCTGGGGTGTCAGACCACATTTCCTGCTTATTCTAACACCAAACCCCAGGTGTGGCCACCAATACTTCCACTGAATTCCAATTATTTCATTTTGAAAGATGCCACCCACGGGCAGGTACATAGGGAACCTAACTTTGAAGTTAGGACTTCTCTAAACCATGCTAGTTTAAAATCCCAGGGAATTCCTTTTTGCAGCAAAACTCCTGTGGTGTTTTTACACAAGGAAATGAAAAACTAAAATTACTGTATAAGGTATTCAGCTGATTTCCCTGAGGGTTTGGTTGGGGAAAAAAGGTACTACTGTGAAATTTTCATCTATCAGAGGCTTGTAAAGATTCATCTGTTTCACCCCTAAGCCCACATAAGCTATTCAAAAACCTCAGATTTGGGGCATCTTTCTTGCTATTTATTATTTGAGAATAATATGTTTTATTAATTTTTCTATTTTTAACCTCTTTGTTTCAAATATTTGTTCATAACCATTTTTGCTTTGATATGAGTTTCACTTTAATTTTTACAGATAGGTCATGCCCATAGTACAAAATTCAAAAAGTACAAGATGATGTGTTGGGGAATGTGAGTCTCTTTCTCATCTCTGTCCTCCAGTCACCCCAGTCTCAGAGGCAACCACTGCCTACATACTCTATGTTACTCTTATATATTTCAAGGATTTACAGATATGTGTGGATTTCTTTCAAATGTAATATATTAAACAAGATGTTCCAAACCTTGTCTTTTTCATGTAGCAATATAGTTTAGTGAGTACTCCAAATTAATATGTTGGTTTTAATTGCTTCAGAACACTTAATTGTATGCATATACCAAATTTTATTCAAGTAGTTCTTTATCAATAAAACTTTAGGTTTTTATAATCTTGTGTTAATACAAACTTATTGCAATGAGTTGTTTTTAAAAATACAGCTATATCTGTAGATGTACATATCTGAATATTTAGAAGTACAACTATTGGGTCAACGGTTGTATTTGTTTCTTAATTTGAACAAATATTGCCATTTGTCTTTCACAGAGACTATAACAACATGAACAATAGACAAGGGTGCCTGTTCTCCACCCCCAACAATTCAGTACATTATCAGTTTTGTAAAGCATTTTTTGTTTCGTACCAGGATTTGAACCTAGGGGTACTTAACCACTGAATGACATCCCCACCCTCTTTTTATATTTTATTAGAGATACGGTCTCACTGAGTTGCTTAGGGCCTCACTAAGTTGCTGAGGCTGGCTTTGAACTCACAATCCTCCTGCCTCAGCCTCCTGAGTTGCTGGGATTACAGGCGTGTGCCACTGTACCTGGCTTGTAAAGTATTTTTCCCAGTGTGATGGAAAATGTGTCATTGAAACTTTAGTTGGGCTTTTTCTTGCTTACGTGAGGTTGAGCTCCTTTTCATATGTTGAGCTATTTGTTTTCCATTTTTTGGGAACTGTTTCCCTATCTGTTGCCTGGTGTCTAGTGGATTTAGGATCTTTCTCTCACTGATTTATCAGCTCTTTACATATTAGGAAAATAAAGCTTGTAGAGATAGATTTTTCAAATGTTTCCCCAGGTGCTCATCTGCCTTTTTACTTCTGTAAACCAACTTTTGTTGGTTTTTGCCTTATATAAATGTTTGTTATTTTTTTTCAATACGACTTTTAAATTTTCTTAAGTGCTTTTAAAATCATTATTAAATAATTTTCAAATATCATATATGTGATATATATCCTCTTAGACCAAGACTATTAAAATTTTATATCAGACCTTTGCCATATAGCACATTATCTTATCCTTAGCAGATTTAAGTGTCAAAATTTAGTATGTCAAAATTTCTCTAGACCAGAAGTCTGAACATGGCATAGCAAGGTCCTCTACAAAATGTTTCAGAGCACTGCAATTAAAATATTGGCCAGGGCTGGAGTGTCATCTCAGGAACTGCACTGGTTGAGAGTCTACCTCCAAGCTCTCACAGGTGTTTAGAGAAGTCATTTCCTTGAGACTATAGAATTCACATCAGCAGTCTCTTCAAAGCCAGCAATGGAAATTGATACAAAAGTCTTTTATAATGTAACATAATCATGAGAGTCAAAGTACATCACCTTTGCCATTTTCTATTGGTAAAAGCAAGTCACAAGTCCTTCCACAGTGAAGGGGAGGGGAGGATATGAGGCCATCGAGGCTATGAATACCAGAAGGCAGGGATCATTATTGGATCACCTTAGGCAGAGATGAAACAGTTTGAGAGGATTCCCTCAGGAATTCAGAGTCTGGTAGAAGGATAAAAATAATTTAAATATGAGACATGATATAGAAACGTCCACCAAAAATGGTGCAAAAATTGGACTTAGTGGTGCATACTATAATCCCAGCAGCTTGGGAGGCTGAGGCAGGAGGATAGTGAGTTCAAAGCCAGCCTCAGCAACTTAGCAAAGCCCTAAGCAACTCATGCGAACCTGTCTCTTAATAAAAGTTTTTATAATAATAATGTTTTAATAATAGTTTTTTAAAAGGGCTGGACATATGGCTCAGTGGTAAAGCATCCCTGGGTTCAATCCCTGATACCAATAAAATAAAATAAAATACTATGAGAGTTTAGCAAAGGAAGAGGGAGCCTGAGAAATCTTGAAGAAGGCAGCATTGGATTAGAGCTTTGTAATGGTGGCTGTGGTTATTGCTACGCAGAGTGCTAATTGTATGTCAGGCAAGGTACTGGGAAAATGGGAGTCCTCGTATTTTTCCATACAGAACAGCTCCATTCATATCTATTTTACACATTTCACTTTCATTTGAGATTTTTATTTCATCAAAGGGTTGTTGTAGCTTAAAAAAAATGTGAGCCATTGGTTGGAATTGGGAAGAGTCTTTGGGAAGGGCAATACAATGTCAGCTAAGTTCAAACTGAGTTCAAAATCTACAAAAACTGAGGCCAAGTACACAAGACCACAGGTCCGTGTTGTGACAATCACATCACATCATAGGGAGACAGTGTCTGGACATCCAGGAAACCTGACCCTCATCTGATTCTGGGCTAGACTTGGTCACATGGGAAACAGGGTATCCAAAAGTCAGTGGGACGAGGAGTGGGAGAGGATCAGTGCAAAGCCCTGATCTCAGTTCAGGGGGTAGAGATCACAGACTGCCCCCAGAGACTGGTATTGAGCCTAGAGGTGACAATGGGTGGAGGGGCTAGGAAAGGGGTAAGGGACATTACCTGTGCAGATTGGAGACCACAGTGGCAGAAGAGCAAGTAAAGAATAGTGAGCTGGTCTTCCCTGGGTGGCTGTCCTGAAAGCTCTCTGCTCACTCTGTCTAATATGATTGATCATCAATTGCTTTGAAATCACCATTCCTTTTGGGCCAGGAAGCTTTGATAATAGCCATTTACTATTCGAAATCCCTATGGGTGACCTGCCGTGTGTGTGTGTGTGTGTGTGTGTGTGTGTGTGTGTGTGTGGTGTGCCCTCTCATTACAGGGGACTGAATCCAGGTCCTTATGGTTGCTAGGCAAGTCCTGGGTGACCTGTCTTTTAACATCTGGTTTTTTTTTTTTGTTGTTGTTGTTTTATTGTTTCTCTTACTTTCTATCATTTCAAGCAGGAGTTTTCTAACTGTTCTCCTGTGTGGAGCCTCAGGGCACCTCAGGAATTGGGGACAGTGTGAGAAGAGGGCACAGGTTCTATACCCCTGAACTAGAGCAGTTTTGTTTTCACCACTTTCATCTGCTTAACAGGCCATGTAAGATGTGTTGACTCAAGAAAAGTTTTCTCAGTTGTTGTTGTTTTTTTAAAGATGATTTTTAAAGTGTCTGTTAGTTTCCTTATCTTTACCAAGAAAAATCACTTTAATTTCTTTCTAGCTACATTTTGTTTTTGACCACAGATGGTGTTACCCAGTTTGACTTCCCTCTTTTTCATTAGACTGAACTCAAAATGATTTTAACTGCTGCCAAAAAAAAAAATCAAATCTTTGTTCAAGGATAAAGATCAGTCATTAATGTGAAGATTCAACAGAATGTGCTATAGTTAATCTTTGAAGAAAATTCCAGCAAAGGACTTATACAAATGTTTTGAGCAGGTGCATTTTTTAGATAAAAGTACAACTCTTCAAGATGAATACTTTAAAAAATATAGAGCTCAATAGTGGGGAAGATCTTCATTTTCAGTGTGCACATTTATAATTTTTATTGTTTGGAAGAAATTCCAGAGTTCTATAATATAAGCCCTAAATTTGAATTAAAAATTCTGACACTGGCATATGGGATCAGCTCAACCCAACTTTATTACCCTGTGAATTAGTCAGCTTTCCATTACCATATCAAAATACCTGAGGCAATTAACTTATAAAGAGAAAAGGTTTATTTTGGATCATGGTTCTCTAGGTTCTAGTCTAAGATCGAGTGTCTCCATTATTGTGAGCCTTTGAAGAAGGTGGCACATCATGGCATAGAACACATGGTAGAGCCAACTGCAGAAGAAAGAATGGGCTGGAGTTCCATAATCCCTTTCAGGGACACACCTACAATAACATAAAAACCTCTCTTAAGACTCTACCTCCTAAAGATTCACAGCACCTCCCAATAGTGCTACCTTGGGGACCCAGCCTTAAAGGCAGGGACTTTTGAAGGTCCTATCTATATTTAAGCCATAGTACCCTGTAAGAAAAACCTTCCAGAAAGGGTTCATTTATGTATCCTTGTGAAGGAGTCTCTTGTGCTTTTCAGTTGCAACTTGCTCTATTTGATAAAGAAAATATATGCAACCAATTTCTTCTGACAGGTGCCTCAATCTTCTCCAAGTCCAAGACTGCAATCAAACCTAAAGAAGCCCCGTGATTTTCCTACTGTGGGACTTTAACCAGAGAATAAATATGTAATGAATAAAAATTTTAAATCACAGACTCAGACACCAAAAAAATAAATAACAATATTACTTTATTTTTTTATAAAATTCAACTTGATTTCTATTTCAACCATCCAATTTCAAACACTCAATCTCAATCAATTTAAGGCTTTTCCATCATGGCTCCCCCACCCCTAGTTCTTTTCCTTTTCCTGTATGTCACTTAGTTCCAATGGACATTGCAGGGTCAAGACATGGTGAAGGGACAGTTCTTAATTATTATCACTCATCACAGCTCTAGGGAGACCTTATACCCTATCAGAATTCCACACAGCTATGGCATACATGATCTCAGCTTTTACCTTAACCCATGAGAAAAAAGAATAGAAGCTAAGGTAAACAGAAAAAAAGAATATTCAGAAAACCTGAAACTTACCATGGTTTGATTTATAATTTTTTTATCTAGGATTGTATGAAAGCAACACTCATAAAACTGTACTTCTAATTTTGAACTTTGATCTTTTCCCAGTCTAGTGATAAGCAGTATGATACTCTCTCATGATGCCAGCTGCAGTTCCTGGTCAACTACATGACCACAAGGAACCATCCTCTACAGGGTAAATACATATTTTACCTGCAATATTTTCATCTTGCAATGGATTTATTGTGATATAATCCTATAATAAGTCAAGAAGCATCTGTAATAAATAGTGAAGAAGTACATAAAATAGAAAAAAAGACAGAAAAAATTTTTTAAATGTGGTATGTATACTCAATGATATATTACTCAGCTTTAAAAAGAATGAAATTAGGACGTCACCAGAATGGGGCAGAGGAGATAACTTCATTGAAACCAGCGGCAACAGGTGTGTAACCCCCTAGCCTTCCCTCTCCACACAGCGGGGGAAACCTTAAGGGCCTCTCCCAGCTCTCCCGTGAGCGCGATAGCCAGACCAAGGGAATCAGGAGTGGCACGGGACCCACAGTGCGGAACTCCCGGCTACCGCTCCCACCAGTGCTGACAACTGAGGTCTCTTGCACCAGCTACCGGGGGCGTGTCTACCGGAGGGCAAGCAAAATTCGCTGAGGGTTCTCAGCCCCAAGCTCTACAAACTTAGGGTCTGAGGGAATGGCAAACAGGGAGAGTGTGCCCAGTCGTTCATGAAAACAGGGCTCCCAGGAGCAGCAGACCTGGCGTGTAGCCAGTATTGTGGTGAGCGTCACCGGTGAGCGGGGCCTGGCTTGAGGAAAAGTGGGGAAGTGACTAGACACAAGAGAAGGCCCTAGGCACTCAGGATTGGAGACCCGCCCAGTCTGGGAGGAGGAGCTGCTGCACAGTGATTGGTTCCCGCATATTGAGAGGAGAAGCTTGGCCCGGTGGGCACAGCTCCACCTACTGGAAGAGAAGTTAATCAAACTCTAAGACTGCATTTATTAATTTTTTTTTTAAATTTGGTTTTTTTTTCATTTTCTTTTTTTGTTGTTGTTTTTTAAATTTTTTATTGTTTTTTTAAATTTAAATTTTAATTTTTTTAATTTTTTTAAATTATTTTTTCTTTTCTATTTTTTCTTTTGTCTTTTCATTTCTTTTCAATTTTCTTATTCCCCCTTCCTTGAATTCTACCTGTTTACTCTCATTCTCTTTAGTGACTTCTTCCCTTCCCTTCTAATACCTTTCCTCCCAAGCATCAAATAAATTTATAGGAGTAAACA
>NW_025999842.1:9599731-9620639 GCF_001458135.2 Marmota marmota marmota | reverse complement strand
AACAACAAGTGCTGGCGAGGATGTGGGGAAAAGGGTACTCTTGTGCATTGCTGGTGGGACTGCAAATTGGTGCAGCCAATTTGGAAAGCAGTATGGAGATTCCTGGGAAAGCTGGGAATGGAACCACCATTTGACCCAGCTATTGCCCTTCTCGGACTATTCCCTGAAGACCTTAAAAGAGCATACTACAGGGATACTGCCATATCGATGTTCATAGCAGCACAATTCACAATAGCTAGACTGTGGAACCAACCCAGATGCCCTTCAATAGATGAATGGATTAAAAATGTGGCATTTATACACCATGGAGTATTACGCAGCACTAAAAAATGACAAAATCATGGAATTTGCAGGGAAATGGATGGCACTAGAGCAGATTATGCTAAGTGAAGCTAGCCAATCCCTAAAAAACAAATGCCAAATGTCTTCTTTGATATAATGAGAGCAACTAAGAACAGAGCAGGGAGGAAGAGCAGGAGGAAAAGATTAACATTAAACAGAGACATGAGGTGGGAGGGAAAGGGAGAGAAAAGGGATATTGCATGGAAATGGAAGGAGACCCTCATTGTTATACAAAATTACATATAAGAGGTTGTGAGGGGAATAGGAAAATAAACTTGGAGAGAAATGAATTACAGTAGATGGGGTAGAGAGAGAAGATGGGAGGGGAGGGGAGGGGGGATAGTAGAGGATAGGAAAGGTAGCAGAATACAACAGTCACTAATATGGCATTATGTAAAAATGTGGATGTGTAACCGATGTGATTCTGCAATCTGTATTTGGGGTAAAAATGGGAGTTCATAACCCACTTGAATCTATTGTATGAAATATATGTCAAGAGCTTTGTAATGTTTTGAACAACCAATAAATAAATAAATAAATAATAAAAAAATAAAATAAAATAAAAAGAATGAAATTATGCCATTTTCCAGTAAATGAGTGGAGTTGGAGAATATAGTGCTAAGCAAAATAAGCCAATCCCCAAAAACCAAAGGCCGAATGTTTTCTCTAATATGCAGATGCTAATTCACAATAAGGTGGGGTTGGGGTTGTGGTAAGCCATTCTTATAGACCGTGGCCACCATTAGAAGATGGCGCCGGCTTCCACTGTGGCCTGTGATAAACAACTCCTTTTATGGAGAGTTGGCACGCAATCCCTTACCACCCTATGAGAGAGATCCACGTGGCGGCTTAGGATTGGGATGCGGGGGGCTTTATTAAGCTGTGCTTGGGCGTGGCGGGCGCGGGCGCTAGAAGATGATACATGACTCAAGGCCTGAATAAACTGCTGAAAGAAGAATCCTGTGTCGTGTTTTCCCTTGCCGGCGAGGGGTCGCGACATGGGGGGGCACTAGAGAAGAATAGTGTTACCTTACATTAGGTAGAGGGAAGTGAATGGAGAGGAGGGGAGGGGATGTAGGAATAGGAAAGATAGTAGAATGAAACAGAAATTATTACTTTATGTATATATATGACTGCATGACCAATATGATCCTACAACATATACAATCTAAAAACTGAGAAATTATATCCCATCTATGTATGATATATCAAAGTGCATAAATGCTTTCTACTTTTATGCATAACTAATTATTAAAAATTTTAAAGTATAATCTTTAATGATATTAGTAATATTGATAACCCTCTAACCAGGCAGACCAGGTAAAAGGGAACAAGACACAAATTATCTGTATTAAAAATGGGAAAAGTGACATTACTTCAGATTCTATAGGTATTTAAAAGATATTAAGTGAATATGATGAATACTTTTATTCTTATAAATTCAACAACTTAGAAAAAAATGGCCAAATTCCTTTAAGGCACCACTTGTCAAAGTACACTCAAGAATATATAATCCAAATAGCTTTCTAGTTTTCAAAGAAATTGAACCTGTAGTTTAAAACATTCCTGAAGAAGAAAATTTCAGGATGCAATGATTTCGGTAGTAAATCATGCCAGATATTTAAGGACAAATCAATTTAAATCCTGTACAAACGCTTTCAGAAAATGAAAGAAGAGACAATATATCCCAAATCATTGTGAGAGGCTAGGATTACTCTAACAAAAACCTGACACTTATAAAAGAAGGAAAAGACATTTATAAACGAAGAAAACTACTGATCAATATTGCCTATGAGCATTTTGCATTTTGTAGATGCAATTTTTTTTTAATTTAGCAAATAAATCCAACAATATAGTTAAAAGGATAATGTTACATCATGACCCACTATGGTTTATCACGGGAATGCAAAGTTGGTTTATCATAAAAATTAATAAATGTAATTTATTATATTAAAATCTAAAATCTAAAAATGAATGGAATTCTGTCATTTGTGACAATATATATGGAACTGGTGAACACTCTGTTAAGTGAAATTAGCCAATCACAGAAAGACAAATATCACATGATCTATTCCTAGGTAGAATCTAGAAGAGTTATTTCACAGAGGGTTAAGAGTACAATGGTGGCTCTGGGCTGCTTTCCCTTCTTGAGTGGGCACGGAGCCCCAGCATGCTGGTTCAATAAATCCCCCCTTCTGCCAATTGCAAAAAAAAAAAAAAAAGAGTACAATGGTGGTGGTCAGAGGCTGGGGAGAGGAGAAGAGAGAGGGATGGAAAACATTGGTCAATGGGTTCTAGGTGGCAATCACATAGGAAAAGTAAGTTCTGGCATTTTATTGCACAGTGGGGCTACTACAGATAATGGTAATATGCTATATTAAAAAAAAAAAACTAGGAGAAAGGATTTTGAATGTTTCACCACAAAAAAAAAATGATAAATATTTGAGAAAATACATATGGTGACCCTGATTTGAACATCACACACAATGTACACATGTATTGAAACACCACATGGTACCCCATAAGTTGCATAATTTTTGCATGTCAATTTTTAAAAATAAAAGAATATTTTTAATTTAAAAAAATCCTCCGACAGCAAGAGATCACAGATAGTTTAAGAAATGAAAGAATATAATTGGATATTACATTTTTAAGTAATCACAGTTTGGGACTCTAATCCTTGGACTAGACATTTGGTATTCATTTGATAAATAGTTCCCAACATTTAAATTCTGGGTTCTTATTCGACTTCAGGGAACATTATTCTCTTTAGATCCAATCTTTTAAAAATGTTGGTAATAAATCTTTCCTGGTTGAGATTGATTCTTTTTTAGAGTTCATAATAGCACTTAATATTTCACACAATTATATTTTATTTCATTTATTGTTTGCATCATGCGATTGGGAAAAAAAGCACTAGAGCTAGGGATCATAAAGATATTGATTATTTCAAACACATGGAGTCTATTCAACAAAGCTAAATCTCGGGCTGGGGATGTGGCTCAAGCCGGAATGCGCTCGCCTGGCATGCGTGGGGCACTGGGTTCGATCCTCAGCACCACATAAAAATAAAAATAAAGACGTTGTATTCACCGAAAACTAAAAAATAAATATTAAAAATAAACAAAGCTAATCTCTTATCAATCAAAAGCCCAAGAAGAAATTTAGCAGGAAGACATCCCTGTTAAGAAACCTCTGGTAGAATAGAAATTAAATGTTAGCATAATAAAGTTTACAAATGCTTATCCCCAAAATAAATAAATAAAGATCTAAAAAAGACACAAGCCATATAGTCATCTTAATACATATAGGAAAAGAATATGAAAAAACCTAAGACTCAATCCTGAAAAAAAAAATTCTGCAATCTAGAAATAGAAGGCAATTTCCTCGGCTTAATAAAGGATGGCCATGAGAAATGTGTAGTTAGCATCATACTAATAATGAGAGAATGAATGTTTTCCCCAAAATCAGAATCAAGGCAAGAACGCCTGGCTATCACCACTTTTATTCAATACTACACTAGAAATTCTAGACAGTGCCATAAGTCAAGAAAAAGGAATAAAAGATGTTCAGATTAGAAAGGAAAAGTGAAAATGTTTCATTCAAAAATGACATGATTGTCTATATAGAAATCTAATAAATAAGCTTAACAAGGTTGCAGGATACCAGGATATAAGATCCATATATAAAAATTAATTGTTTTTTGCACAGTAGCAATGAACATCAGAAATGGAAAATTTTTAAAACAATACAATTCACAAAAGCATTAAAATACAAAATACAATTCTCAATAATATTAAAGAAAACCCTTTTTAAAAGGCAGAAATTCACCTTGGTTTTGAGAAGACACTGTTAAGATGTATATTATTCTTAAATTGATCTGTAGATCCAAAGCAATCCCAATTTTTAAAAACCAACAGAATTTTTATAGTCTTTGGTACACTGATTCTAAAACTCCTATGGAAACATAAATGACCTAGAATAACACCACCTGCCCCGAAAAAAGATCCAAACAAACAAAAACTTTTTAAAATAAGAAAAAAAGGGGACTTTCAGCACCTAATCTCATGACTTACACATACTCCAGTAACCAAAGCAGTGTGATGATATTGCGGAATTTCATATCAGTGGAACAGAAGAGACTCACCACACACAGACAACTAATTTTTGACAAAGATGGTTCAGAGGATAAAGACAAGTCTCTTCAACAAATAACAATGCAATAATGAGATATCCATGGACAAATACATTAACTTCAATCTATACCTTTCACCATATTAAAAAAATAGTGTAAATGGGTTATTAATCTAAATGAAAGCCTCACATTATTAAATTTGCAGGTGAAAAATATAAGAGAGAATCTATGTGATCTTGGGTTACAATAATAGAAGCACTATTCATAAAATAAAGGATTGATTTGCAGGATTTCATTAGAATTAAGAACTTTTTCTCTTTAAAAGACATTTTAAGAGAATAAAAAGATAGCCAAGACACGGACTATGAAAAAATGCTTGCAAATTGTATAGATGATAAATATTCTTGTATCTAGAATATTTAAAGAACTGTCAATATTCTATTTATTTTAAAAAAACTTCATTTGAAGAAGATTTAAATGGGCACTTCACCAAAAATATATACAAATCGCAAGTAAATATATGAAAGGATGCTCATCACTATTAGTCACTAGGGAAATGCAAATTAAAACCATAATAAGACACCACTGCATAACTATTATAATGTCTGCAATTAAGATTGGCCATACTATGTATTGGCAAGCATGTGGAAAAACTAAAGCTCTCATACACTCACAGTGACAATGTAAAATAGTGCAAATGTTTTAGAAAACAGTTGTGTTTGCTTAAAAAAAATTAAACATGCACCTACTACATGACTGTCCTTCCACTCCTAAGTATTTGCCCAATAGAAATGGAAATACATGTTCATACAAAGACTGGTTCACAAACACACACACATGCTTTATTTAAATAGTCCAAACTTGAAAACAACCCAAATTTTCACCCATAGGTTAGTGATTAAATAATCCTTATTATAGTCACAATGAAATATTGCTAAGCAATAAAAAGGAATGAACTATTTACACATTAACCTGGATGAATCATGAAATAATCACACTGATGGGAAAAAAGCTAAAGAGAGTAAATACTGTTTGACTTTATTCATACAAAATTCTACAAAATATGCAAACTAGTCTATTGTGATAGAAAGCAGATAAGGGGTTGCCTAGAAACATAAGGTAGGGTAAAAGAGAGGAAGGGGAGATTACAAAGAGGCACAGAGCAACTTTTGATAATGTATATTATCTTAATTGAGATGATGGTTCTTTGGGTGTATACATATGTCCAAACTCATAATATTGTGTAATTTCACTATAACAATTTATTTCATGTAAATAAGGCTATTTATAAATGCCTTGACTTTTGAAATTCAAATGTAGTTCCTCTCTTTTTTTGGGGGAAAAAAAAAACTCTTCTCTGTGACTGAATGCCACCCAACTGAATGAAGGAAGGAACCGCATCTAAGTAAATGCACAAGGAAATAAACCTAAGTTTCTATCTCCAAGTGCATCATGGAAGTCAGCACTATAGTCCAGTGGAGGGAACTGCACCATTGGGGGCCAATCGCCTGTGTTACATAGCTTCCATTCTGAGAGAGCTCTCTCAGTATTATACATATGTCCAATTTGGTTGTGAAAAAGTTATGAGTCAGAGAGCTTGCATATAGAAAGCTTGTGAGGTGAAGGAATCTTGTCCTGAGCAGTCCCTAGTTCTCCTCCTTGAATGTCTCTTTACCTAACTTTTTATATCATTCTTTCTTCTCTCCAATCTTTACTTCTTCTCCAATAAAAACACACACACAAAAAAAAAAAAAAAAAAAACACTGCTATTCTGTTATTATGCTTCTACCAGCTCTCTTACAACATTATATTCTGGCAGATGCCAAAAAGTCATGTGATAAATTTAGGCTGGTTAAGATACTAGTAATTTAGCATGAATCCCTCTGTATGGCATAGACACTGGAGCTAGGCAGCCTGGGTCCAAGTCCCAGTTCCAGCATTACTGGTTGTGTGACCTTGGACATGTCACATAACCATTCAGAGCCTCAGTGTCTTGGTCTGTAAAATAAGTATAATTTTACCTCCTCACAGTTTAGTTATAATGATTAAATGAGTCAAAATCTGTGAAGTACTTAGAACAGAACCTAGCACATGACAAGCAACATAAATTCTGTGAAACAAGTTAAATATCACTGCCCAGGGACTATTGTTTCAAAATGAAAAAGAATGTTTACCTCAAGAAAACTAATATTTAATAATTTACCAAGAGATAAAATCATCTTCCTGGTCCATCTCATTTCCCCCTACCTGGGCGCCCATGGCTTCTGCCTCTGCCTCAGCTCACCGTGGGATGTTCAATGCCCACATTATGAATCCACGGAGGTGCTCATGTCACTCTTCCTCATTTGGGCCAACAGAAGTCTCTCCTGCCCTTTGAGCTGTCATCCCAGTGCTCTGATCTGCCCAAATGTCTCAAAATCCTAAGCCCCAGAGCCGCTGCTCAGTTCAGACAGGAAGCACACTGCTGTAGCTTCCAGCAGGAATAGCACGCTCCACAACCTCCCAGGTGAAAGCTTAACTCTTTCAAGGATAGGTACGCCCAGACTGAAGAGTTCATTAAGAACATTTCTGAGCTGTTCATCACAGTGGTTTTTAAAAGGCAGTAGAGCTGCACTCTCTGCGGAAGGGAACCCAGACTTTCTCAGCTGGCATTAATTCTTCTGGTGCCTAAGTCCTCTTGAGGAAGAAGCTCTATCCAGAGGATTAGGAGATTTCTCTTGAAACTCTTTCAACCCAGTATTGGCAGGAGTGGGATATACTCTGAGCCACTTTATTCTCTTTTAGTTTCGTCCTTAGGAAGAGTGTCAGGCTTCCGGCTCTTGGGTGCCAGACAGGCAACCTAGGATGCAACACAGTGGATTTCCATCTGAATCCTGGAATCGAAGACCATAAGGTCTCTTACTCAGCGTTCTTCCTATAATCCTTTAATGAGTGCTGGTTTGGGGCAAGGCTTTGTTGGGAATTCAAAAGAGCTTTGGAGTACAAGCCCTATCCTTCCAGAGCATAGTAACCATATTTGAGGGGAACTGTCTTTCCCACAAACCCCATTCTCAAAACTCTTGTTGAAGGGGAGAAAGCAATGCTTATGACATAGGCTTGGGAGCTGCTGGTTCAAGCAGGTGGACGTCCACAGCAAAACCAGCCCTTCTAATGGTCAGTTTGGTGTCTTATCACGTTTCTTCCTCAAAAATTAGGATTAACAAGGGCTGTATTTAGCTGAAGCTATGAAAAACACATTGATCTGGGCTGCTGGCCATTTGGGGCCACATGTAAACAGAGAAATATGGAGAGGAGATAGTAAAAACAGAAAGGAGATTGTATACAGCAAGCAAGAGCGAGTAGCTGCTAGGCAGAGGCTGCTGAGGCCCAGCTCGCACAAGCTCTCTCTGTCTCCAGGCCTGCACCTTCATTTACCTATGGTTTTGTGAGCTTAATTGGGCTCCTATTCCTATCAAATGCATTCTGATTAAAACTCCTAAGCCTTATGATTGATTTTTTTTTTTTGTCTACACTGTGTCTGGAAGCAAAAGATTCATAGTTTATCAACTTCTGTATGTATCAAGAGTCCCAGCTTAGACCTAAGCCTTATTTAGCTTCACACACTGAGATATGACTGGTGGGGTCAACTTACCAGGAATCTTTTCATATCAGAAACCTCATTGCCTCCTGGGAAAGAAATCATCCCAAGGAATGAAAGAATTAATACATGAAAGTCTGAGCCAAAAACAATGTCCAGAAGAGAGCGGAGGCTAAACATTTCTATACAGCAAGGCATCTGCTGCAAAGCCCAACCTGAATCTCCTGAAGAAGGGATTGAAATGAAAGTTTTGCTTTCAAACAAAAAAAACCAAACAATAAAAAAACCAAGAAAACCTCTCTGGCTTTTAAGTACATGAACCGCATTATTTTGTAATCCTAGTAATTGAGTATTTTCTACACTGGGGACAGAGATTCCACCCAGCTCTTCATCATGAAACCTCTTAGCAGCAGCAGTTAGAGCCCTCCAGACAGCATCTGTGGCCGCAGCCTGGGAATTAGTGGCCCTGTAACCACAGGCAGGCCTCCCCAGCTGCGGCAGGCATGAGCAGCCCCACCATCATCATAGGGGTCATAGAGGACACAGGTGGTAACTGAAAGCATCTGACCCATAAGTGTATATGGATACCCCCCACCAACCCTCAGAATTAGAAAGGGGATTCGAAAAGGGAGCCTCAGAAAAGTTGTGAAAATCCCATATTCCCTAGTAGGCACTAGAGGAAGGACACTGTTGTTACTGTTGTTCTAGAAGCCTCTCCTTCCCATCTTCCTTTTAAAAATCTAGGTTTGTGGCCACATAGCAAGATCATATGTGGGAAGCAAAATGGAGGGAGTATTCTTGCATTTCTCCACTTCTCAGATTTGATGAACAAAGCCACCCAAACTCTGGCTCATATTACAAACTTTCCCATCTTCTATATGGATTGAAGTCTCCTTCTTTATTTTCTTCATCGTCAAGAAAAGTTTTATATCCATAGTGGATGATGGTGACGCCATATCCAAGCAAAGCCCCTATAAAATTGGAGCTTCATTAGCACCTTCAATGTCTCCATCACCTGAAGGTCAGAGTGTCTGCTATAGGGTAGCAGCATGGCTGGGGAGAGCTCCAGTTAAGTTGTAAACTTGAATCTAAACTAAATAATAAACTCAAGAGCATTTGAAGCACCTTGAATATTTGTCTTTGCTCTAACCATGCCTCGGCGGAGCACTGAGGCTCCGGCTCTCAGCAGGCTGGGATTTCCTTGCTAAGCTAAGCACATGTGGGAACGATGTGAAATCTGAATAATGCTTTGAAGGAATGTGGCTCATTCTGGGAAGATGAAAGCATTTCGCAGACAGCATTATCTCTTTAATTCACATCCATCCCCTATGCCAGCAGTAGATAGGGAGTAGGTATTTATTCTGAGATTCTGGCTCTATTAGTGTTGAATGATTTGCATACTTATGTGAGCAGACTGACCCCTGAAAATGAACACAGTGAAAGGAGGAATACATAAGACCAAGATGGGCCACCATCAGGGTGATGGGGTGGCCACTGGACAACCATTTGTCTACCCCAGTGTCACAGTACTAAGGAGAGAACACATGGGCTCTTTCCTGAATGAGCAGCAGTCCCGTTTGGCTGAACTCTGAGGGGGTGTGAAGAAGCAGCGCAATTTGAAGAATGGAAAGGATGAGAGGGCCACAGGAGAGAGAAAACCCAGGCACGGGAGAGTGGGGCCAGAATAGAAAGAGCTTTGTACACCTGTATAAGCAGAGTTGTAACTGAATTGGCTAAGCCATTGAAAGTTGCTGAAGGTTTTAGAATAAGGAGGTGATGTGTCAGAACTAATCTTAGGAAAACTAACCTGGAAACAGTGATAGGTTTAAGGAGAAAGAAGGACCAGAATAGCTTTTGTTCAGACAAAAGCCAGGCTTTGAACTTGAGATCTTGGCTTCTGAAGCATTGCTGAGCTGCCTCCCACAAGCCACTGACAGTTCTGAACCTTTAGTGCTAGAAGCTTTTAGAAGGGAAGGACAAGCATCAAAACCAGTTCTTCAGGATTCAGAGCCTCTACCACATTGATGTCTCAGTCAGAGCTGCCTCGGGAGACTAAGGCAGTGCTCAGACCCTCTAGACATTAGGCTATTCTTTAGACAGCCAATACCATCAAGTCTCCAGCCTTACTGACCTTCTGGCTCTGCCCTACACTTGAGCTTCTTGACCTCACTTTTCCTCGGGTCCTACTTACCAGGCAATGAACTGAGTCGGTTTCCTAATATAGATACTGTAGTCCCCAATAACACCTTTTAATTCAACAAATATTCATGAAGCATCCTACATGCCAGGCATGGTGCTACAGACGCTGGCTGAACTGTAATGGACAAGCTCCAAAGGCCCTACCCTTCCTAACCCAAGACTGTGGACTCAGTAAAACTACAGGCCTCCAGATGGAAGCTATTTGACCTTCCTAACGCTGAACTCCACCCAGCAAATTGGAACAAATTGAACTCACGTGGGCATGCCTGTACGCTGTTCTTTGCATTTCATAGGGAGGCATCTTCCACACTGTGGGACATGTAGCAGTGTTCTTGGTTTCTACCCATTAACACTGTAGCATAGCTTCTGCCCCAATTGTGATTAAAAAAAAATGTCTCCAGGCATTGCAAAATATCCCTTGGAGGGCAAAGTTGCTTAAGGACTGAAAAACACCAGTTTTTATATCACTGAATATCTATAGATACAGGCTGCATACTCGGGCTCCTAGCCATCTGGGCAAAACAGGGAGCATGGAACTCTGTACCCACAAGAGATGCTGCTCCCTGGGACTGGGACAAGAAAAAAGATCCCCAGAGGATGGGCACTACCTTTACTTCCTAGCCCAAAGCTTGGGGAAGGGTGCCTCCATTATGAGGTAGTCAGAGGTCTTCTTCCTTTTCTCCTGGCATGATTGCAACACAGAGGGCTGTGATCACTCTGAGTGGGGCAGTCTTCCTTGGGGAGGAGGTACTGACTTCTGCTACCCACTCATGAAAACAAGGAGAGAGAGAGGAGAAGGGTGTCAACCTCAGGATGTTCTTCTAGTATTGTAGATTATGTTTCCCTCCCAGGAATGCCATGAGTTTCCAGCTACTTGGCTCCAAGAGAGGTGAAGTGGCAGGAATGAGGAGAGAGTACCACGAACATAACTGTAATTTACATCTGCATCTGAAGGTGAGCCTGCTGAATTTAAAAGAGAAAAAAAAATATTAATGATGCTTTGGTTTCTCAGAGCCTCAGAAAGACATCAAGGCCCACAATCTGTCCTCATCTTTATAGACAGAAAAAAATATATAGTTTTCAGTGCTTCCTGGAGTGAATCCAATTCAGGAAGACCAACTTAAACTAATTATACTCACCAGAGACAGATGCATAAGCCAGGTCAATATATTCATTCATATTCATATAAAGTGAGAAATATACCTTCAGGGCCTAGAATATTTGTATTTCCTCTCCAGTCTACCTCTGTCTTAATATCAAAGTTCCTAAGGGTTGTTAAATATGCAAATTTATTCAACAAGTTTTTACCAAGTGCCTTCTGTATGCCAGATTCTGTGCTCGCAAAAGAGAGAGGAATGATTTTTGCTCTCTTGGAAGTTTCAATCTAGTTAAATTAATAATTATAAGCTTCCTTTCTGGCTAGTAAATCAGAGGAAAGAGTATAAAATGGTTTTAAGGAATATATTCAGAGTAGAGAAAAGCTGATAAGCTATTCCCACAACAGAAGAGACCTGGTATCTCTCTTTCAACAGTGGTGTTTAAGGTCTAATAAATTCCAACTTCAACAATTACTTGCTTATGAATAAAGACAAATGATAATGCCTCTCAGACTAGCAGCTTCTTCATTCGTAGAATGAGGTAGATCCTTTTATGTTTTCTGTAGCTCAAGGTTTTTTTGTAAGGAAAATGAATATAAAATCCTTTGTAAGAATAAAGTGGATGGTGGTCAGAGTAGCTGCTTGTGTTACATTTAGTTCCATTCAATAAACAGTTCTTAGGTGTCTACCCTGAGCCCAGCCCTAGCTTACTCTTAAGGAAACAGGACCAGTGTAAATATTGCAGGTTAGTAAGGACTGGGAGTCTGGGAGTCTGCTGAGGTAAAAGGAACAAGTTATCACAGTACACTAAAGGACTTTACTCAGGAAGGGCACCTTGAGAGTGTAAGTGTACCAGGAACATCACATCTATTTACACAAGAACAACTAGAAAATCTGGGAGTCATTTCCACAGACCCAATAACCACCTTCCTCCTACTGTCTGTAGATTAGTTGCTTACAACTAATAAATTGCTAAGTACGTACAAAGTTCTGTGCTCATCCACTAAAACAGCAAAGAAAATGTTTAAAAAAAACAAACAAAAATAAAACCCTCTCTCCTGTCAACTCCTACAGCCAAATTTTTTCAAAGAGCTATTATTAAACTTCAGAAAATCTTGCAATATTGTCCTATATTAAATTTCAGAGATCCATTAAGTGCCATTTTGCTGCAGTGAACGGCGAGATAGAGAGGACGAATTCAAGAAGGAAAAAAAAAAATCTTGGAAGATAAATTATTTTTAAAGGTCAGTTTTTCTTAAGAAACAGCTGAAAAATCCCTCCATAGGAAGCAGTAGCTGCTTTTAGCAAGTTCGCTTTCTTCTCTTGAATGTTCAGAGCCAGGGGTGACGTCCCTGTGTTCAGTGAGACCTGGGCAAGTCATGAAGATGTGAAGAATGTCATGCTGTGTGCGTTTTTAAACCACCCATCCCCTTCAGCCTCACATCCTAATATCAGACCCTGTTAGCTCTACAACAAGCTCCTGTCAAGCAGGTCACTGGGAAAGGGAGGGTGTTGGACATCAGAAGTCAATAGATTACTTATTATATTGTACTGCAGTTCAGTAGGAGACGTATCTGGAGTCCTTTCTGGCTGTCACACCTCGGAAGGAGGGAGCAACTGGCATCTAGTTGGCAGAGGTCAGGGATGTCGCTAGATGCCTTACAATGCCAACGACAGTCCCTCACAACCTAATTATCCAGCCCCAAATCTACAAAGTGCCAAGACCGAGAAGCCTGCTGCACTGTGATGTTCTTTCTTTGTCTCCCCCAAGTGCTGCCCTCTGGATAACGAACTCACATGTTCATGGTTGCATGATCCATTAAAGACAAGGTAGCCACCTCAGAGCCTTGAAATCAACTGACAGCTCCAATTAATTTGTTAACTTCTTCCTCATTCATCCTCTGTTCGTCTTGGGTGGAAGCACGAGGAGCAGCATATGGATGTCTTACAGCCAGCAGCTCACATGAAGCAGGGTAGGACTGTTTCTGTAACCATGCTGTCTGGGCTGCAGTCCAATCAAATTTCAGTATTTTGCATGGCATTCTCTTTGCCTCACTTTGCCAGGGATCATGGAGTCGAAAAACAAGTCCCCGCAGAATTTGCTCAAATAGATCTCATCGTGGGAGAGGAATCACAGAGAACTGGATGATGTAATATCACTGTCTGTTAGTAAAGAGACTAAGAATGTGTGCCAAAGAGTTAAGCCCAAGGGCAGGAGATGAAGAGGAAACGACAAGAGGGCTGACATGGCCAATGAAGTCATGGAGACGTGGGACATGTGGACTGAGGCACAGAGGTGGCATCTGGAGCCATTACAATCATCCCTTCTAAAATGGTTCCAGATTTTCTCTCACGAGATTTGAATCTATACATCACACTCTTCTGTTGATCTTTATTTTTGTACAACTACGGGCTTCCATCAAGGGACACTGTCAGAGGCAGATCACAAAGGCTGGCTGCCATGCTTCAGTTAACCGAGCAGGTTTTATGCCTTAGCCTTAAATTCCATCTAGTCAAATAAATGCTTTCATCATAGACCATGTTTGTTGAGGAGGAAGGGGGCCTATGCTAATGCTCAAAGTAGCATTGCCTCTCTGCTGTTTGATTCTGTGTATTTTCTCCACAGATGTTTTCTAACTGCTTTACCTCCAAGAAGTACTGCTTAGAGGCAATTTCTAAGTGTACGACAAGCCTCTTTTCCCTTCAGCACATTTTTACTGCATGGTTTGTTTCCATCCAATCCCTTGTTGATATTTGCAGGGAGGGGAGAGGAGCAGGGTGGGAATGGAGCTAAGCTGCTGCATCTCAGGTTATTTACAGCTGAGTAAGTAACTGAGCTCTGAGAGCCGGGAGCCAACACAGGACCAAGCATTTGAGGAGCTGCCCGTGTAGTCCTGACATCCTCCCCACACCACCCCTCCCCACAACTAAATCATCATTATAAAAAATGCTTGGTATTCAGACTGCTTCTCTCTCTGCAGCACGATGAGAAAGCAGGTGTTATTCTCACAGCTAGTTGGAAGCTCATGGGTGGAGTTCACCTCTCTGGCTTTGCTCCATGGTAGCATCACTGAGATTTTTCACAGAGACAGAACATCATTATTTTCTTAGATGCCTCCATTTTCTTCCCCCCACCTGATATACCAGCGCTCTCCTGTGATAAATATTCTAAATATGCTATATTTACAAGCACCAGGGTGTGGGAGGGGCACTAAAGAAGAACTTTTTTGTGTTAAAATTGACTTGGAGCATCAGGGATTTAAACTCTCTTCCTGGATGTCCCTTCCTTGGTCTCTTAAGTATGCTTTAACCCTTTCTCACCAGGATCTGATGATGGAGCCCCAGGGCCATCCTGACTGACGGCCTCTGCACTGAGAACCAGAAGGTCCATGTTGGTAAAATTTCTCCAAGATTTGCACCAAGGCAGTTGTATTTTTTAGTCTTCCCCCCCCCCCATGTCATATCTCCAACCTGATTGCAGCATGATGAATGCCGGGTATAAACGTTTTAGTCAGAAGGAGACTCACCTCCGTCTTTCTGTCATCATTAGTTAATCACCAGATATCAATTAACCACTTGTGTTTATAGTAGAGCACATTTGTAGGTACTTGGAGGACTTAAGAGAGGGGGACAGAGACAGAGACAAAACAAAAAAGCTCACATCCTAAAGGAAGAGGCTTCCATTAAAAATTGGATCAGTAGAAATATCAAAACATTCAGTGACTTGGTCCTGTACCCCTGGCCCTGGGTTGGGTGTGTTCTGTGTTTGGGCTCATTAAGCTCAGAAAGGCCTTGTGAAAGCTTGCTCTTTTTACTTCAAAGAGATACCAATAGACTAGTGCAAGATCACCTAACAGTAAATGGCCTGATCAGGACCAAGCCAGGATGGGTCAGTTTCTACCTGCCCCTGTTGCTTCCTAAAATTAGTGCATTCCAGATGAGACCCCAAACCCCTAAATCCCAGGAAAATAAAATGGAATAGCACCAATGATCCCTGCGGTAAGTTCTTACACAAGCACATCTCAATAGGGTAACTGTCCATTCCTACCTCTGGCTTAATCTTACACATGTTACCTGTCTCTGAAGATGAGAAATCTCAATTTCCTATGTTGTGCCAAAGGATAGCATGTCAATTCTGGGTTTCCCAACAAGCAAGCAGTGAGCTAGCTTCCAATTGCCTCTAGATGAAAAGCACAAGTCTACAAGTTAAGAGATGTTCTAGTTTTGCCCTAACTGGATCCCAGCAAATCACCTAAGTTTTCTGATCTTGGTCTCTTCCTTGGCCAAAGGAAATGGATTCAATAAATAGATTTTTAGCAGCTACTCTGTGCCAGGCAATGTTCTAGATGCCAGAAACATAGCAGTGAACTACAGAAACAAAGCCCCTTCCCCCAGGGTTCTTATATTCTATGGGAGAATAGAGGTAATGAACAAATAAAGGCAGTAGTTTCAGAGAATGATAAGGCCTTCAAAGACAGTTAAGAAGGGAAGGTAATAGCAGGTACTGGAATGGGTGAATGAGGATAGTGTTTCTTTAGAGTGGCAAAAAAGGTTTCTTTGAGTAGGAGGCATATCACCTGTGAGCTGTATAGTGAAGAGTTAGTCTGTAAAAGGCCCAGGGGACCCCAGCCCAGAACCACCCCGCCAACAGGCAGACCCACACCAGACCCCAGCCCCAGGACAAGGACCACCCATACTCCAGCCCAGGACCACCCACAGTCACCAGCAGACCCAGGGAGCCAAGAACAAGGTTAGTCTCAAGATCAACCAGCCAACCAGCAGACCCACACTGGAACCCAGGCCCCAGCCCAGGACCACCCACACCCACCAGCAGACCCAGGAGGGAACCCAGGCCTACCCATCTTGGGACCCTGCAGCTATCACCATAGCCTTTCCCATGCAATAGCCTCCACCTTGGCACAACAGATAGGGCCTAGAGGCAGCTGCGTCTTGGAGCAGGCAGCCCAAAGCCATTGTAAGGATAAACCTTTCAGCCCCATCTCTGAAAGTGGTTGTATCCATCTTGGGACACCCTCGCTGCTATCTTCAGTTATCTCCACTATTGCCACCACCACTTTTAGTTGCAGTAGAATTTATCACCGGGGTCTAGAAGCCCTGTTGAGAGCCGCAGCCGAAGGGGCCCCAGCAAACTTCCAGCTCTCGGCTGATGATTGGCTCACAGCGGCCCCAGCAACATCTAGCTGATTGGCTCCTCTGCGGTGATGCTCATTGGGCTGTTTCCCTGCCCTTTCAGACCACGGAGCTGCTCATTGGGGGAATTTTTTGGCTCCGCCCACGTGACCCAGCCAATTGGCCTCAAGAGCAGGAGGATTGTGGGTTGGAGAGAGAGGCTTGGGTTGGAGAGAGAGGCTTGTGGAAAGCCGGTGGTGGCAGTTGGGGCTCTGAGGGTTTTTCCTGAGAGGCTGTTTTGTTTGGCGTGTGTGGTTCTAAAAATAAAGTTAGTTTCTTTTGACAAGTGGCTCCTGATTGTTCCCAGCCAGACTGCGGCAAAGCCCAACACCAAGGTGAGGTACAGGTAATCTGCGGGAACACTATAAGATTATAGGGTAGAAATTGAAATACCTCAGATCCGCACTGCAAGAAAGGAAGATATATAGACAACATGAAAAAAAATAAGGGAGGAAAGTGCCCCAAATAAACCAAGATGCTACAAAGATAGAATCCAGCTGATGAAATGCCAGAGAAGGAATTCAGAATGTACATACTTAAAATGATCCATGAATTTAAAAATCAGTTAAGTGAGCAAATATAGATAAAAATTGATCACTCCAACAAAGAGAGAAGGGAGCAAATACAGGTAGCAAAAGACTACTTCAAGAAAGACATAGAGATTCTGAAAAAAAAAAATCAGAAATCCTTGAAATGGAAAAAACAATAAACCAAATTAAAAAACTCAATAGAAAGCATCACCAACAGACTAGATCACTTAATGTCAAATAATGAAAACAGTCCTACCAGCAGTGTATGAGTATACCTTTTCCCCACATCCTTGCCAACACTTATTGTTGTTTGTCTTCATAATAGCTGCCATTCTGACAGGAGTGAGATGAAATCTTAAGAGTAGTTTTGATTTGCATTTCTCTAATTGCTAGAGATGATGAACATTTTTTCATATATTTGTTGATTGATTGTATATCATCTTCTGAGAAGTGTCTGTTCAGGTCCTTGGCCCATTTATTGATTGGATTATTTGGTTTTGTTTGTTTGTTTTTGGTGTTTAGCTTTTTGAGTTCTTTATATACCCTAGAGTTCTTTGTATACACTTAGTGCTCTATCTGATGTGTGAGGGGTAAAGATTTGCTCCCAAGATGTAGGCTCTCTAGTCACCTCACAAATTGTTTCTTTTGCTGAGAAGAAACCTTTTAGTTTGAACACATTCCATTTATTGATTCTTGATTTTAATTCTTGCACTATAGGCGTCCTATTAAGGAAGTTGGGGCCTAATCCCACATGATGAAGATTAGGACCTACTTTTTCTTCTATTAGATGCACAAAATTTATAATTATTTTATATTAGACAAAGGTGCCAAAAACATCATTGGAGAAAAGATAGCCTCTTCAACAAATGGTGCTAGGAAAACCTGAAATCCTTATGCAACAAAATGAAATTAAACCCCTATCTCCCACCATGCACAAAACTCAACTCAAAGTGGATCAAGAACCTAGGAATTGAGTTGAGAGACAAACTGCATATTCCTATTTTATTTTATTTATAATCTTTTACAAGATGCTTGCGGTTGGTAATTTGGGGAACAGATAAAACCTTTTGAGAGAAGAAAACTTTTCCAAATCCTCTATCTTCTAATGAAGTTCAATACATGTGCAGACAAGAAACAGGCTGCTCTCTGTATCTGTGAAGGTACACAGAACAGAACCCAGGCTGCCAGAAATGGCAACAGAGCTCTAGGAACCAGGAGGTTCATTAAAAATGTAAAATAAATGCAATGATTTCATGTGGTTGTCTTTGGGGCATTTTGCTTTAGACCTCATATGTGTTGGAAAACAGTACTGCAAATGCCATAATTATTTTAAGATATAAAATTATTTAAATTGGCTAATGAATGCAGACCCTGACACAAGTCTGCATAAATCTGGATTCATTAGTGTGTTCTTGCAGAGGGGGATGGGGTTTGGAAGCTGTTTTATTCATTAGCAGCATTATTTGCACTTTCTTTTCCTCCTCAACCCTCTAAGACAGAATGTCCTAAACCACATGATCATCTGGAAGCAAAATACATGTTCACATACGTTAGCCCAATTAATTCTTATAACTGGTGTTTGTGTATGTGTTTGTGTGTGTGTGTGTGTGTGCAGCAATTATATAAATTTCATCCATAAGTAAATTAAACTCCAAGAGTTTAAGTGTCTTGCGTAAGATCACACAGCCAGAAAGAATCATGATACACACTTGAAGCTAGGTGAAGCCAGGTGTTTAGTTATCATACCCTCCCTGCACTGTTTTATGGTAATGGACTACTACCACCTAGAAGATGGATTTAAAGTGATGGGTTCTGTTAGAAGACAGAACTTTTTTTTCATTGGGTGTCTGCAGTTTCCAGGACAGAAAGGAATCTGTGCAGAAGAGCAGCTCTGTACACAGAAGTCTCTGCTTATTCATCAATGTGCCTGATGGAATTTTGCCAAAGATGTACTTTCTCTCTCCCCTTTCCCTTTCTGGCCCTTCCACTGGAAACCGAGGCTACCTTGGTTTGCCTGTTGATGTCCAAGAGCAGGACTCACAGAGGTGATGGGATTCCACAGCAGCTTTCTTCTCTAGGATCCTTCCAGTTTGCAGCTTCTTCTGTTCTCACTACCTCTTCTTTGCTGGCTCTCTGGGAATCCTTGGATTATGACCATTGCAGAGGGGACAGATGATATCTCCTGGGGTCAGTGACAAAAACATATTTTTCTCCCTTTCATGATTGTTAACCTTATCAGTTTTATTGAATACTTACTAATGCATGATATTAAATAGACTTTGAATTCTATTCTATCTCAAGGACCTTGACTCTGACATTGATCTGTGTTAAAAGTATAAGAATGTGATCAACCAAGGAGGAAGTCCAGGTGACATGAATTCTGGGGACCAGCATGAGGTAGCAGCCCAACTTCTGAGCCAGAGGCCTCTGAGAAGAACTTAGCAGCCAACTACCATGTTGCCAGTCCAGATCCTCCTGGTTGTACCAGAAGGAGTAAAATTCAGGACGACTTGACCCTCTTTGTTATGTGTGACCCACCTGGGGAAGACTAGATTGACACCACAGATTGCTACAGAGACTAGGGACTGAAGGAGATCAAAAAACTTAAATGATGCCCAGATTCACACCAAAGAGGGCTTCACAGCTTCTCTATCCTAGTAAGCAGGGATCTTTAGCAATTTTCCACTTCTTCTTTCTAGGGACCTTCGTAAAGCCTGTCATTTCTGCTTATTTCTACAGCACTGCCCTCTCAGGGGGGAGATATGACCTTCATATCTCCCTTAGAGGCTTGGACAACATATGAGGCAGGACTAAGGGATGAAGAGAGAATCCAACTTCCACAGAAAGAACGAACCTCCTTCATCCAAGCATTCAACATAAGGACACAGCTTGCCCAGCACCTGTCCATGGGATTGCAGGTGATGGATTCTTGGTAGTTTCATTTCTCTCTCTTCATTTGAAAATCACTCAGTTTTCTATTTCAGCTGGGATTTAGTTTTTAACCTCCAAGTTATATCTCTCTTCCCTAGTATAACCGGAAACAACTTGAATTTATATGGAGAATATGATCACAAATCTTGTGAATTTAAAGAGCCCCAGAGATGTCATTGCCATGTTTGCAAACACTTAAGGCACCTGATTTTAAAGGGCAAACCTACTAGACAGTTCAATTCAGTACAATAAGTCTGTAGAATGTTCTGGGCAATAAATACTTCTTAACACACTTACATACAAGGCTCACAAAGGCAAATAAGTTAAGGCCCTTGAGGAGCCCAGTCTAGTGGAAGAATATTCTTTCCATACACGGAGTCACTTACATAATTGATGAAGCAGAACAGGAAAGAGGAACACTAAACCCAGCCTTTGGGTCTGGAGAAGGTCCCCAGAGCTGAGCAGGGTCTTAGAAGACAAGTTACAGAAAGCCAGTAAAGAATGAAAAGAGAGAGTAGACACAGAGAATAACCCTGATCAAAACCAAGTGAGGGAAGCAAGATGGCATGTGAGGAAGAGATGCACAAAATTGAGAGCCACCAAAGCATGGAATGTAAGACACAGGAGGGAGGACCTTGTGAACCATGCTAAAGAGCTTGGGTTTTATTTTATAAGTAATAGAGAGCCACTGTGGGGATTTTATAGGAGAGTGGGGTAGTCATATTTGCATGTTAATGGATTGCCTAATGAAATGGAGAATGGAAAGTGAATTTAAGAGGGACAAGATTGACAATAAGTAAGATGCCTTTTACTGAAGGAACATACTAGAATCATCTATGGAATACTTTAAGTGGGAGATTTCCTCAACTCATTCTAGACCTTTAAAAACATTATATATATATATATA
>NW_025999842.1:9526045-9599496 GCF_001458135.2 Marmota marmota marmota | reverse complement strand
TTTTTTTGTTTTTTTAAACGCAACACAGAAATCCCCAAATATACCCAGCTGAGAACCACTAAATTGGGAGATGACGCGTCCAAATAATCATGATAAGGACCTGGACTAGGATCATGAGAGTGGAAAAGAAATGAAGAGGCAGATTTTTTTAAGAACTATTTAGGAAGACTAAACACTAAAATCTATTCATTCATTCATTCAATAAGTATTAGGTAAAGCACTGTATTGAGAGGCAGAAATCCAATAACAAAAAGAACTCAGTCCCTGCCAGTTAAAGATTGTACAGCCTAGTGCAAAATTTCTCCAACATAACACTACTCTTCTTAACAGCAGGAAAAATAAGGAAAGAAAAAATTCTGAGACAGTATGGCCTTGAACCAAACCTGACATGAATTTGAAGCTTGGGTAGTCCAAGGAATCTCAAAAGAATTTGGTTTAGACACCAGATGGAATAAAAGTAAATCCTCCATGGAGAAACACATTTTTTATCTCAGGTCTTAAACAACCTCCACAGATAGTTTTTTAAGAAATGAGCTATACAAAATTAAAAGAATAAAGTAAAAACAAAGAAAATAAGCACATGGGAAGCAGACTGCAAAAACAGACCTGTAAAGACTACAGACACTAAACACAGGAACAGGAAACTAAAAAGTGACCTGTCAGATTTACACAAGGATCCATTTGAAATTACATCTGTATATAATTTCAATCCACATACATGCACATATATATGTATATGTATTTATTCACAAATTCTCTCTTCATCTGTCTTTATTCTGCTGTTAAAAATGTCCATTGAGTTCTTGGTTTTGGTTGAAATATATATATGTATGTGTGTGTGTGTGTGTGTATATATATATATATATATATATATATATATATATATATATCCATATGCATATATGTATACAGACATGTATATGCATATATACATATATACACACATATATTCATGGACTAGATCATGACAGTGGGAAAGAAATTAAGTGTATATGTGTGTACATATGTGTGTGTATAAATAATTTCAAACAAAACAAAGAACTCAATGGATATTTTTATTTATTTATTTTAATTAGGTATATATGACAGCAAAATGAATTTTGATTTATTATTACACAATTTTAACACAACTTTTCATTTCTCTGGCTGTACACAATATAGCGTCACATGTATCTAGGGTAATGATGTCTATCTCATTCCACCATCTTTCCTGCCCCATGCACCCCCCCCACCCTCTCTCCCCTTTGTCCAATCAAAGTTCCTCCACTTAGCCTATGCCTCCCCCTCCCCATTTTGCATCAGCATCCACTTATCAGAGAGAACATTCGGCCTTTGTTTTTTTGGGATTGGCTTACTTCACTTAACATGATATTCTCCAACTCCATCCATTTGCATGAAAATGCCATGATTTTATTCTCTTTTAATGCTGAGTAATATTCCATTGTGTATATATACCACCGTTTCTTTATCCAGTCATCTATTGAGGGGCATCTAGGTTGCTTCCACAGTTTAGCTATTGTGAATGGAGTTGCTATGAACATTGATGTGGCTGCATTACTGTAGTATGCTGTTTTTAAATCCTTTGGGTATAGACCCAGGAGTGTGATAGCTGGGTCAAATGGTGGTTCCATTCCAAGTTTTCTAAGGAATCTCTATACTGCTTTCCAGATTGGTAGCACCAATTTGTAGTCCCACCAGCAATGTATGAGTGTACCTTTCCCCCACATCCTTGCCAACAGTTATTGTTGTTTATATTCTTAATAGCTGCCATTCTGACTGGCTTGAGATGTAATCTTACAGTAGTTTTGATTTGCATTTCTCTAATTACTAGTGATGTTGAACATTTTTCTCATATATTTGCTGATTGATTGTATATATTCTTCTGAGAAGTGTCTGTTCAGCTTCTTGGCCCATTTATTTTATTTTATTTTATTTTTTTTAATTTTTTATTGTTGGTTGTTCAAAACATTACATAGTTCTTGATATATCATATTTCACACTTTGATTCAAGTGGGTTATGAACTCCCATTTTTACCCCATATACAGATTGCAGAATCACATCAGTTACACATCCATTGATTTACATATTGCCATACTAGTGTCTGTTGTGTTCTGCTGCCTTTCCTATCCTCTACTATCCCCCCTCCCCTCCCCTCCCCTCCCCTCTNTCTTTTATTTTTCCATATGAATTTCATGATTGCTTTCTCTATTTCTACAAGAAATTGGCCCATTTATTCATTAGATTGTTTGTTTGGGGGAGGGTAGATTTTTGAGTTCTTGATATATCCTGGAGATTAGTGCTCTATCTGACATATGTGTGGCAAATATTTGCTCCCCAAACCTAGGCTCTCCATTGACCTCATTGGTTGTTTCTTTTGCTGAGAAAGAAGCTTTGTAGTTTGAGACCATCCCATTTATTAATTATTGATTTTATTTCTTGCGCTTTAGGAGTCTTGTTAAGTAAGTCGGGGCCTAAACCGATGTGATGAAGATTGGGCCTACTTTTCCTCTATTAGGCAGAGGGTCTCTGGACTAATTTCTAGGTCTTTGATCCACTTTGAGTTGAATTTTGTGCATGGTGAGAGATAGGGGTTTAGTTTCATTTTGTTGCAAATGGATTTCCAGTTCTCCCAGAACCATTTGATGAAAAGGCTATCTTTTCTTCAATATTTTTTGGCACCTTTGTCCAGGATGAGATAACTGTATTTATGTGTGTTTGTCTCTATGTTTTCTATTCTATACCATTGGTCTACAAGTCTATTTTGGTGCCAATACCATGCTGACTTTGTTACTATAATTTTGTAGTATAGTTTAAGGTCTGGTATTGTGTTGCCTTCTGCTTCACTCTTCTAGCTAAGGATTGTTTGGCTATTCTGTGTCTCTTAGTTTTGCAAATGAATTACATGATTGCTTTTTCTATTTTTATAAGGAATGATGTTAGGATTTTAATCGGAATCACATTGAATCTGTATAGAGCTTTGGGTAGTATGGCCATTTTGACAACATTAATATTGCCTATCCAAGAGCATGGAAGATAGTTCCATCTTCTAAGATCTTCTTCAATTTCTTTCTTTAGTGTTTGTGTAGTTGTCATTGAAGACGTCTTTCACCTCTTTTGTTGATTCTCAAGGTTTTTTGGGTTTTTTTTTTTTGAGGCTATTGTGAATGGGGTAGTTTTCCTAATTTCTCTCTCATAGGATTCATTACTAATGTACATAAATGTATTTGATTTATGGGTATTGATTTTATATCCTGTTATTTTGCTAAATTCATTAATTAATTCTAGAAGTTTTCTGGTGGAGTTTTTTGGATCCTCTAAGTATAGAATCATGTCAATAATGATAGTTTGAGTTCTTATTATCCTATTTATATCCCTTTAATTTCTTTCATCTAACTAATTGTTCTGGCTAGAGTTTCAAGGACTATGTTGAATTGAAGTGGTAAAAGAGGGCATCCCTGTCTTGTTCCAGATTTTAGAGGAAACACTTCCAATTTTTTTGCCACTTAGAATGATGCTGGCCTTGGGTTAGCATATATAGCTTTTACAATGTTGAGGTATGTTCCTACTATTCCTAGTTTTTCTAGTGTTTTAAACATGAAAGAGTGCTGTATTTTGTCAAATGCTTTCTCTGTGTCAATTGATATAATCATATGATTCTTATCTTTAAGTCTATTGATGTGATGGATTATATTTATTGATTTCCACATGTTGAACCAAACTTGCATCCCTGGAATGAACGCCACATGATCATGGTGCACTATTTTTTTTTAAATATGTTTTTGTATGCAATTTGCCAGAATTTTATTGAGAATTTTTGCATCAATGTTCATCAGGGATATTGGTCTGAAATTTTCTTTCCTTGGTGTGTCTCTGCCTGGTTTTGGTATTAGGATAATACTATCTTTGTAAAATGAGTTTGGAAGGGTTCCTTCCTTTTCTATTTTATGCAATGATTTGAGGAGTATTGGTATTAATTATTCCTTGTAGGTCTTGTATAACTTGGCTGAGAATCCATCTGGTCCAGGATTTTCTTGATTGGTAGGCTATTGATGGCATCTTCTATGTCCTTGCTTGAAATTGATCTGTTTTAATTGTGTATGTCCTCTCAACCCTGTTTGGGTTGATCATATGCTTCTAGAAATTTGTCATTGTCTTCAAGGTTTTCTATTTTATTGGAGTATAAATTTTCAAAATTGTCTCTGATTATCTTCTTTATTTCAATGGTATCTGTCATGATATTTCCTTTTTCACCACAAATTTTAGTAATTTGAGTTTTCTCCTTCCTTCTTTTCATTAGAGTGGCTAAGGGTTTGTCAATTTTATCTACTTTTTCCAAGAACCAGCTTTTGTTTTGTCAGTTTTTTGAATTGTTTCTTTAGTTTCAATTACATTGGTTTCAGCTCTGATTTTAATTATTTCCTGTCTTATACAACTTTTGGTGTTGGTTTGTTCCTCTTTTTCTAGGGCTTTGAGCTATAATGACAGGTTGTGTGTTTGTTGACTTTTTCTTCTTTTAATGAATGAACTCCATGCAATTAACTTTCCTCTTAGCACTGCCTTCATAATGTCCCAGAGATTTTGATAAGTAATATCAGAGTTCTCCTCTGAGAATTTTTTATCTTCTTCCTGATGGCTCCTGTTATCCATGCATCCTTCAATAGTGTATAGTTTAATCTCCAGGTATTAGAATAGCTTCTCTTTTTAATTTTATCATTGATTTCTAATTTCATTACAATGTGGTTGCTAGAATGCAGGGTAGTATCTCTATATTTTTGTATTTGCTAAGAGTTGCTTTGTGGCATAACATATGGTCTGTTTTGGAGAAGGATCCACGTACTGCTGAGAAGAAAGTGTATTCGCTTGTTGATGGATGAAATATTCTATATATGTCTGTTAGGTCCAAATTATAGATTGTATCATTAAGTTCTATAGTTTCTTTGTTTAGTTTTATTTTGGAAGATCTATTGAGTGGTGAGAGAGATGTATTAAAGTCACCCAGTATTATTGTGTCATAGTCTTGTATTTGAGAAAGTTTTGTTTGACATACATAGATGCCCCATTGTTTGGGCATAGATATTTATGATTGTTATGTGTTAATGTATGAATCCCTTAAGCAGTATGAAATGTCCTTTTTTATCCCTCTTCACTAGCTTTGGTTTGAAGTCTATTTTATCTGATATGAGGTTGGAAATCCCTGTTTGTTTATGAGGTCCATGTGAGTGGTATGTTTTTTCCCCACCCTTTCACCTTTAGTGGGTGGAAGTCTTTTCCTGTGAGTTGAAGGCAACATATTGTTGGGTCTTTTTTAATCCAATCTGTCAGTCTATGTCTTAATTGATGAGTTTAGGCCATTCATACAGGGTTATTATTGAAATAAGATTTGTATTCCTGAATATTTTGGTTTATTTTGGGGTTTTAACTTAACTTGGTTTCTCCTTTGATTAGCCTTTCCTTTCGTGTAGTTCCTCCCTTTGCTGATTTTCATTGTTGTTTTTCATTTCCTCCTCCTGGAAAATTTTCCTGAGGATGCTCTGTAGTGCGGGCTTTCTCACTGTAAATTCTTTTAACTTTTGTTTATCATGAAGATTTTTACTTCACCCTCAAATCAGAAGCTTAATTTTGCTAGATATAAGATTCTTGGTTGGCATCTATTTTCTTTCAGAGCTTGGTATATGTTGTTCCAGATTCTCCTGGTTTTGAGTGTCTGGGTTGAAAAATCTGTGGAGATACAAATTGGTCTCCCCCCATATGTGATCTGATTCCTCTCTCTAGCAGCCTTTAAAATTCTATCCTTATTCTATATGCCAGGCATTTTCACTATAATGTGCCTTGGTGTGGATCTGTTGTAATTTTGTACATTTGGTGTCCTATAAGCCTCTTGTATTTGATTTTCCAATTCATTCTACATGCTTGGAAAATTTTCTGATGTTCTCTCATTGAAGAGTTTGTGCATTCCTTTGGTTTGAATCTCTGTGCCTTCCTCTATCCCAAAAACTCTTAGATTTGGTCTTTTGATACTATCTCATAATTCTTGGATGTTCTGTTCTTGGTTTCTTACCATCTTCACTGTGTGGTCAACTTTATTTTCCAAATTATATACTTTGTCTTCATTATCTGACATTCTGTCTTCCAAGTGATCTCATCTGTTGGTGGTGCTTTCTATTGAGATTTTTGTTTGATTTATTGTTTCCTTCATTTCACAGATTTCTTTTTTCTTTTTTTCAAAACCTCTATCTCTTTCTTGAAGTAATCTTTTGCTACCTGTATTTGCTCCCTTATCTCTTTGTTGGTATGATGAATGGTTTCCTGTATTTGCTCTGTCATCTCTTTGTTGGAGTGATCAACTTTTGCCTGTATTTGCTCATTTAAATCATTTTTAATTCACAGATTATTTTAATTATGAACCTTCTGAACTCCTTCTCTGACATTTCATAAACTTCACTGTCCATGGGTTCTGTTATTGTAGTATCCTGGTTTGTTTGGGGCACTTTCTTCCCTTACTTTCTTCCCTTGTTTTTTCATGTAGTCTAGTGTCTTCCTTTCTTGCAGTGTGGATCTGAGGTATAACAGTTTCTATCTTATAATCTTATAGTATCCATGCAGATTATCTGTATCTCACCTTGGGGTTGGTCTTCCAGACCCTGCTGGAATCCAACAATAGATGCTACTGCCAGTATAGGTGGTGGTAGCAATAGTGGAGATAACTGGAGATATCAGTGGAAGCATCTCAAAATGTTTGCAATGTCTTTCAGAGATGGGGCTGAGAGGGTGGGCCTCACACTGGCTTTGGGATGCCTATTCCAAGAGGCAGCTGCTTCTAGACACTGTCTATTGCCCCAAGGTGGAAGCTATTGCATGAGGAGGGCTATGGCAATGGCTGCAGTGTACCAAGAAGAAAGTGGGTTAAGCCTGGGTTCCTGGGGGGATATTCTGGGCCTACATTGGGCCTGGGCTCCCACCCAGGTTGGTGAGGGCCATCCTGGGCCAGGGCGTGAGCTCCGGAGGGGGTCTCAATGTATATTTTTAACAGTAGAGTAAGGACAGATGAAGAGTGAATTTGTGACCTGGAAGATAAGGAATTGTTTACCACAGAGCTTCAAACTTTTCCTGAAAAAGGCCATGTAGTAAATAGGTTTGGCTTATAGACTAAATGGTCCCTGCATCAACTACTCAACTGATGTGAAAGGAGCCACAGATAGTGTATGTAAACAAGGGAGTGTGACTGTGTTCCAGGAAAACTACAGTTACAAAAGTGGGCAGTACACCTTATTTGGCTAGCAGCTAATAATTTCTCTACCCTGCTCTAACATGAAGCACAGAAAAGAGAGACATAAACAATAAGAAGCAGATATTAAGAAACAGAGAAGATAGAAAGAGAAGGTCTGAAATCAGAGTTACCGAAAGAAAATGGAGAGAGAATGAGGAAGAAGCAATATTTGAATATGTCTAAGAATTTACCGGAATTAATGGGACATATTGGTTTGCTATTGGCAAAGCTCAATAAGTCCCACATAGAATAAAGAGAAACTCACATTTAAATACCTATCACAAAACTGAAGAATATCAAAGACAAAAAAAATCTTAAAGGAATGACACACAGACGTTGCAGAAGCTGTAGAGACTCCCAATTACTTAGAGGAGAGTATAAACAGGGGTCCCCTGGAATTGAAAAGTTAGAAACTCTACTTAAATGGGTAGCTGATTTCTCAATAGCAATAAATGATCCCAAAAAATAGTGAGATGATGAATACCTGTTTTGAGGGATGAGAGCAGCAGGGAAAGTTGCCATATGGGTGATTTGGGGTCTAATCCAGGGAGGCCATGAGGTTCATATAGTTTGGAAACCGTTGTATGAGGACAAATAAAAACATGGAGAAAATTAAGAACAATATTTTACCAAAGAAGAAATAAAAATGGTCAACAAATATATGAAAAAATGTTTAATATTTCTAGTAATTAGAAAAATGTAAATCAAAACTACACTGATATTTTATCTCACTCCAGTCAGAATGGCAATCATCAAGAATACAAGCAACAATAAATATTAAGGAAGATGTGGAGAAAAATGTATACTCATACATTGCTGGTGGGACTGCAAACTGGAGCAACCACTATGGAAATCAGTATGGAGATTCCTAAGAAAACTTGTAATGGAACCACCATTTGACTCAATCATCCCACTCTTAGGTTTATACCCAAAGATCTTAAAATCATCATACTCAGGATGCAGCCACATCAATGTTTATAGCAGCTCAATTCACAATAGCTAAACTATGGAACCAACCTAGGTGCCCTTCAACAGATGAATGGATAAAGAAACTGATCTATACACAATGGAATATTACTCATCCATTTGCCAGTAAATGGATGGAGTTGGAGAATATTATGCTAAGCTAAATAAGCCAATCCCAAAGAACTAAAGACCTAATGCTTTCTCTGATATGCAGATGCAAATTCACAACAAGGGGTGTGTTGCGGGGAATAGAGGTAATTTGGACCAGACAGAGAGAAGTGAAGAGAGGGGAAGAGGTATGGGGGTAGGAATAACAGTAGAATTAACTGGACATTATTACCCTATGTACATATAAAATTACAAGACCTGCATTACTCTACATCATGTACAACCAGACGAATGAGAAATTATACTCCATTTATGTATGATGGGTCAAAATGCATTCTACTGTCATGTATAAATAATTAGAACAAAGTGTATATATATAAATTAAGAACAAGTCCTTGGAGAAGACCTGTTCAAAGGAAAGGGCTTAAATTTGGAGCTCCGTTAGCTTCGTGGTAAATCCTCCTCTTTTGGTACCCTGTGTTCCTCCCCTCTGTATCCAGCTTCCCTCTACCAGCATTAGGCTTCCCAAACCTGGGTACAGAGCACCATGCCTATCCTGGGAGTGGCCTTGCAGCGCTGACCCAGTGCCCCTCTTGTCCCACCCTTATTCTGAGCCAACCCAGAGGGAACCATTAATCCTAGTCTCCATCACTTCTCAGGGACCCATAAACCAATGGGATTCAGAAGTTCTGAACAAATTCGTAAAGTATTAGTAGACACATGTATACTTAAATTAGGCTTGAACACCCCACGTGCCTCTTGATGAGTTCTGTGACTCTTTGGGTATTT
Source organism: Marmota marmota marmota (assembly GCF_001458135.2). Taxonomy (NCBI): domain Eukaryota; kingdom Metazoa; phylum Chordata; class Mammalia; order Rodentia; family Sciuridae; genus Marmota; species Marmota marmota. Next base: position 9,590,365 of record NW_025999842.1, on the reverse strand, counting down.
CTCCATTATCACTGCCTCTGTTTCACGTGGCTCTCATCACTTCATAGAAGCCAAATTTGCCTCACTACCCTCATCCCAGGTTATACCAAGTTTATGCTGCAGAAGCCTGTTCTCTATAAGTCTCCCTCAACCACCAGCTGAGGGATGCAAAGCAAGAAATTCAACCCCTGTGAATTTCTCCTTGTGGTTCAAAAGATGGGACAACTCCAGGGCATCATCACTCTTGTTGCTTTACAGCCTTCAGCCCCCCAATTACAAACACTGCCCTGGAACCCTGTGGACATGTGCATACTTCTCAGAGAATCCACACTGCTGCTGCTGCCACTGTCATTGCTATCACTGCTACCCCCAAGCAAGCCGTGATCTGGTGGAGTCCCCCCATAATGTTGTAAGAAGTGACAAGTCTGCCCACAGGAAGGCCTAGGAAACTCACCCTATACTACGGAGTACTAAATGGTCTCATGGGTGCCTCCTAGGCACTCATCAGCACCCAGAGACCTATCCCATACAACCTGAAGGTGCCACCCATGGGTGTCCCCCATATGTAGAACTTTTGCCACACCCAATTTCTTTCCTTCTGGAACACAGCTTTGGGCTCTGCAGGCTCTAGGTGCCAGGTGGATCAGTTCCCCCTGCTTCCTATTTTCTCCAATGTTCAGTCTTCTGACTTGACTCTTCTCATCTGAGAATCTGGTACTTCCTTTTTTCCAGAGAGCAAAAGCTTCTGCAAGTTCATCCAGATACCCTGGACAGTTGAAAGGAAATGCTTCCCTCAACAGTGAGCACTGCACATCAGTTACATGAGGTCTTTAATAAAAGAATGTGCAAACAGTTCTAATTTCTAGAAATAAGTTCCCCTGACTGACCTTGGAGACCCTGTTCCTAACTGCATCCTTCCCTTCCCTGACCTCCCAGAACCCCCTGTAGGAACCATTACTCACCAATTCCACAGGCTCTCCTCTTGTTCTCAAGCCCCTGACTCTTTCCTGGAGTCCCTCATGTGGTTTTCCTCCATGCCCATCCCCACGTATCCAAGTCCCTTCCATCCAGCCATAGTCTTCAGAGACCCCTGACATGCCAGCTCACCCTGATCTTGCCATTATCCCTGGAACAGTGGCCCTACAGTAAAGTGTGTTACTTTGCAACTATGCTTCTCAACCCTGGCCTGGGTATTTTTAAAAAACACACATGCTTTGGCCTCCACTTCTGAAGATCTTTATTCTGAAAACTTCTAGAGCTATGGAAGCTTCTTGGGCAATTCCGATGTGCAGCTAAGGACAAGAAACACTGCTTTAGCAGGATAACATCTTGTGGTTTTACGTAATGCCTTTTGTGTCTAAGCCTTGTTGCCCCCAAATAGACAATATCTATGGAGTCCATAAGCTGTAGAGGCAATGTTTCTAAACCCTCATATAATCTGGCCTATCAGACACATAGGAGGTGCTCAGGAACAATTTAAATGATTGATTCAGCATGATGTTGAATACCAATCATTTGAACAGGAAGGAACAAACCTGAGATCTGTTCCTGGTTCCATAACTAACAAACCACTATCCTCCCTGGATTTCTGCTTCCTCGTTAGTAAAATGAGGGTGATAATTAGGTTTCCAAACTCCTGGGAGCTCAAAGGAAATAAAGAAGCTCATGAGTTACTTTCAATATTTCAAAAAGTTATTGGTGAATATGCATTTCATGCCAGTTTTCAGATTATTAGCCTATCAAAATATGCATTAATGGATGATGGTAAAGAAATAAAAGGAATCTTTATCAGTGAAAAGGTTTAAAGCTATTTTTAAAATGCTAGGACTCCTTGACTCTGTTTATTCAGTATGAGCCACATCTATTAGGAGATGAAGTAGAATATAGCAAATAATTTGGAGTTAGGCTTACTTGGGTTCAAACCCTACCTCCACAATCTGGTGACTGTATTACCTTGAGCAAGTTTGTAGTCTTTCCAAGTTCATTTTTTCATCTGTAAAGTGGGCATGTTTGTAGTGCCTATCAATACTTATTTCATGAAATTGTAATAGGAATGAATAAATTGATAGATGGGAGTCCTTTAATGCATTGTCTGGCATATCCCAAGTGTTCCATAAATGCTGGAGAGGGTTAAGACAAGTGTATTTGGGATAAGAGACACACTTGGAGCTAATACCATGGAGAGGAAGAATAGACCAAGCCACAAGAAATATTCCTCTCTGTAAACAGTCTCTCTCTTGAGCTGAAGAAGTTCACAACAGGCTCATGGTTGGGATATCCCTTCAGTTCCAGAACACACAGGCAAAGTGCTCCACAGGCCCTGGAGATGCAGCCTGCACCACAGAGTATGGAACTCTCAGGGGGAGCCACGGCTCTTCCCCAAGGCCAAGTTTCTCCATTTCTGTGTGCAACTGGATCACCCGGAAAACTTGGTAAAGTGCTCATTCCCAGGCCCAACCGCCAGATATTCTGAGTAGTTCAGGAAACTATTTCCTGTATTTCTAACAAATCCACACAAACACTGCTGTAAGGAAATTATTCCAGAAGAAAAAAATGCAAAGCCTAGTGGAGAGGTAGAGGGCGAGCTGATGACAAGAGTTACAATGCTACAATGCCTGCTGGGGCCAAAGTGTTAGGTGAGACTGGTGTGCATGTAATCAGGCAGTTCAGACAAGAGGCAGAGAGACAGGCAGGACAAGGGAGGTCAAGAGGACCAGCTGGGCTATGGATGTGGCCACACAGTACACACAGGGGACAGGAAGAGGGCTAACATGTGTGTGAATGCCCTAGAAGAAGGCAGCCCTCAAGATCCTATCCTATCACATATTAGCCTGCACATTGGTCCAGAAGATTCAGAGAGGGTACGTCAGTCACAGAGAGTCACCAGCTGTGGTTTTCTTGCAGGTAGCTTCGTTTACTGATGGACTGGCATTTTTTCCTTTTACTGTGAACCCAATAGATGCACTTAACCCACTGTCATCTAACGTTTAGAGCATTGAAAGTGCTAATGATGATAATGGTGGAGGTAGTTCTAGCCCATCACCTACTGCAGTGGCCTCTGGTATTGAAACCTAAGAAATGGCAACATGACCCAGTGAGAGGAAGACACAGTTTTCATAAAGACACATTCCATTTCCCTGGAATGCTTTGCCTTATTTTTCTTTTCTTGTCAATTGGTTGTTAAATTAAACTCCCCCTTAATGATTGAATGTCATGATCACAGGCAAGACAAATGTTTGATGGTTTGGTTGCTTGAGGTATGTGTGATCCAAACCTTATTTGCCTTTCTTAAAATTTATTTTTGTAATCATTATGAATCTACATAATATTAAGAGAGAATTCTTGGCCTTGTACTTTACCACCGCTACTGGCCGTTAGAGTTGTTATATTTTCCATATGCACTTCAGCGTGAACTTTTCTGAGCCATGCTTGGGAAGAAAATGGCCCTGAATTGAAATGGAACGAGAACATTATTACTTCTGAACCTTTTCTCAACATCAGATCTTATCTGAAATTGGATCCAAGTTAAGAATTTTAAAGCTCAACAAAGAAAATTGGGTATAAGTGTTACTAATTCTCCACCCAGCATTCATTTTTATTTAAAGCTGCTAAAATGAAGCTATTCTTGGTTAATGTTCAGATTAGTCAGATGGACAGTACTCTGAGTTAGATAAGTAGCAATAGAAATGTCAAAGGGGTCATTTAGTTGGAAGGACTTTTTCATCCCCATTTCCACTTTGACTTATACACACAACCCCTGTTTCTACACTCTGTTGCCCGCTCATTTACCCAGAGGAAAAGGTGCTAATCTGCTGCTCAAAGAGCCTGACCTTCACTGGGAAAAGCCACTGCACTGAAAACTGATGGGTGGCTGCCATCACCATGACTTACACTTACTGTAGCTAAATGGGGAAGCCAGTCTTCAAGGGCAGGCCTGGGCCTCTTGTCCTCTTATTGCTCGTCCAAACTCTTATATGGGAATCAGGACAATTGGAACCTTCCTCCTTTTGTTTCCCCTGTGGCCATAAGCCTAAGCCACATGTTCCAATTCAATTTAACCAAAGACACCTTGCAAGAGGCAGATGGAATGGTAATGTTGCATTTGAGAACTTGTTCTGATATTAATAAATCTGGTTAGTATTTCCCATTTGGCTACTGATCTTTGTAGATATAATTTTCACTGAAAGAGGGGTGAGTCTTAGGATTTTTCTACTTTGAATTTTCATTAGAATGCTCCTAAAGTGGTTAAATATTTACTAAAAATCACATTGTGATCCTTAAATCCTGTGCAATTTTTTTTCATGCACTCAAAGTCAAATCTGTACTGTACATTATAAAAACTCAAGATATTTTCTGAGACCACTTTAGGTCTCAGCTTGCAAAGACAGAAGTAAAGATGGACTATTTCATTTAAGAACATCACCTATAGCTAGATGCATTCCTGAAAATTTTGTGGAAATTTTGTTTTTAACAGTGCTGAGACTGTAAGATTCTGGTATATGCCCAAGATTTCATTTAGGGGTTTTTGTCAACTTCAAATTCAGATCTAGCCCACCACTGAGAAGCTTCCAAACAGTCAAGTCTCAAAGGCAATCTTGTCACTACTCCACTCAACTCAGGAATTCCTCTTGATGTATCCCTGATAGTTGGGAGTTACCAACATCTATACACACTACCATACTGAAGATATTTGGAGGGCATCAACAGAATTTGCAAATGCATGTTTTTTAAAGTAAACAAATAATCTGAAGAAAAATAGCAGAATTTTGGAAAAATTCAAATTTGAAACTTTGAAAAAAAAATATCTGGGGGGAACATGACCATTTGATATTTAATATGTTTGAGTTATATGTATTTCATGGATGACCAAAATATTTCATGATGAGAAAAAAATATTTTAGTGGCTGATTGCAGAAATCAAAAATAGAATGGAACTAACATTCTTATTAATTATCTTAAATTGCAGCCCTGTAGGCACATAATGAAATTGTGTTCAATACTTCTTCCCCTCAAACTAAGGAGATTCTACAGTTTCTCAGTATTTACCCCAAGAGCATTCCACAATCTTTAGACAAATGGTCTTCTCTCCTAGTATAGATCTTATTTTATTTCCTTTATTCTAACAGTTTCTTTCAAGTTTATAAGCTTTCATTTGTTTAAAAATCAGTAATGAATTCATTCCCTGTCTTCTCTCTAGTATGTCTGATATAGATTCTGGTAATCAGAAGTTTATACAGGGTCCTTAACCATCACTCTTATCTAGACCTGTTCCCTCAAAGATCTACATCTAACCTAGTCCTGATAGATGAAAATCTCTGCTTTCTGAAAAGATCTTTAATATAAACAGTTCCACCATTTTCTGGGGGAAACATACCAGGGATTAAATATTCTTAGTACCAAAATCCTTTATACTTACTAACTCTCTTTAAAGTTCCTCTTCTCCTATACCATGGAAACACAGAATAACTGAGAATTGTTCTCTGTAAAAATAACCCTTCATGCATTGTACATAGTCTTTTCTTAAAGTAGCTAGATCACCCTCAAAAAATTACTTTTTATTACCTAGAGTTTAACAGTAGATCCCACTAAGAAAGGAGAATTGAATAGCATGTGTAAACATAGCAATTATTTAATATAAGAAATAATTCTGGTTTACAAACCACCTGTGGTTCGTTATTTTCTTCAAGTTCCTATCCTAGCTTCCCCACCACCAAAACCACCATCTCAATACCAACTTACTCTGTCCAGCGTATTACTATCAGGCTAAATCATTGGCTTCTCTATGAAATTCACCTCCTATTATCCTATTGATTTTGTTTTTCTGGAAAGCTGAAACTGCTTCTTACTTCCATGTCACTAAACTTCATAACATATAAAGAGTAAGTACTTCATATATATATTATTGGTTCAAAAAATTAATGCACAGATCAAGGAATTTGACACACCCAAATCCAATCACTAGATTAATTAAAGATGCCTATATACCATCACCGGATTGTGTTCAACCCAAGCAGATAATTAATAGCTACCCAGGTTGAGCTCTGCCCACTAGGCTTGTTGCCTTACCGACAAAATGTCCTTCAGCTTACAACCTCCATATGAGGTCACTGAGTTAAGAGATAGGACTAGGAGAGGTTAAAGAATGACTAATGTCCTCATCCTTTAGTGCTTCCTGGTCTTGACCTCCTCCCTGACTCTCTGCCTTTTCACCACTGAGCCCCTGCACTCCATGCAGGCTTCTGTATCTTCATGGGCAGCATCCAAATGCACCAACACAGAGGAAGCCAGCCAACTGAACCTGCACTAAATTCTGCTCCCTCTCTTTGTCCTGGGCCAAGGCATGTGTATTCTGGTTCCCATGTGCCACCTGCTGGTCTCCCACATCACTGCTCCCCAAGTGCCTCTGGAGTGCCATGTTGTAATTGAGGAAAGAGAAAGACGAACCCTTTCACAGCAAAGCACCAAGTGACCCAGGAATTGTCTGGGGTGTCAAATTAGCTCATTCTTATTGCATGTCAGTAGTGGAGATGAGGAACCCGAGGCATTGAGGGAAGAGGTCTCCCCCAAATCCATAATCTGTGCTTAAAAATGTCTCCCTCAGAGGATATTTAGTCATGCAATCCCCAAGATCTTCACAAAATGCTGCTTAAGGGGCTGGGGCTATAGCTCAGTGGTAGAGCACTTGCCTAGCCTGTGTGAGGCACCAGGTTCAATTCTCAGCACCACATAAAAACAAATAAAAAAAGACATTGTGTCCATCTATACCTAAAAAAATATTTTTAAAAAATGTTGCTTAAAAGAGAGAAATCAAGAAAAATTCTATATTCATATCACAATAAATACATGTATGGGAGGATGAATGGCTCAGATAAATCAAGAAAGATTATTTGAGTGAATATTGTAAACCTATGTCAGTCTGAAATAAAGAGAGGAGGGAGGGAGGAAGAGAAAAAGAGAAAGGAAAAAAAAAGCATTCACCAAAAAAATATCGCTTAGTATTTATTTAATTATTCCTAAACACTTTCTAGCTAAAAATATTCAGGCTTGTTTTTTCTTAACTAGCCTTTCTGAAATTATATTTGAAAAATAATAAGCCATTAAAATGATGGATTACAAGCTTATGAAAAATTAGATACAATCACCAAGATATAAGGTAGATCTAGAGACTTCGTGGCTATGGTCCAGCAGCTTCCTCAGGGGTCTCCTGAGTGTGGATTATGACCTCAGCTCATCGGGCTCCTGTGCCAACATTCAGCATGAATGATTCTGTTCAGAGAATTCTCACATCTCCTCCCATGTATTCTTCATCTGGATCATTCTTACAAGCATTTCTAAATTTCCAGAGACATGTGCTTTGCCTTCTGTTTGAAGAAGTATTTATTTCTTGCACGCTGATATCTGCCAAACATTTTTATGTAAAATAATCTCCCTCCTGAATATTTTCCCCTGCTCTCTGTCCTCAGCCTCAGGCTCTAAGATTTGTACATGGAAGCCATGTCAAAAAAGGATGAAAGACTACTGTTCATTTCTTCCTCAAAGGACAGAGGATCTACTGAGGGAGAAATTCCTCCCCATCCTCCCCCTGCCTGAGCAACCATCAAATTCCACCTGCTTAAACACGGTCCGAGTAAAGTCTACAACCACAGCCCTCTGGCAGAAGCCCCATAAGTACTGAATTTTAAAATCTGAACAGGAAATGAAGATTTCAGGGTTTTTTTCCCTTGGCACTGTACTTGGTCTTCTGGGTTATCCCAAGGGCAAGCCAATTTCCTCAGTATCTTGGTTTCTCTGTGCTTAAACTGGGACACAAATACTGGAGTTGGTAGGTTGATGATATTATATAACAATGATTAATGTTTACTGAGTGATGACTATTTGCTAAACATGCACAATGGGTTCTCTCTCATTTAGTTCTCATAAAACCCTATGAGGTAGATATTATTATACCCATGTTATGGTGAGGATGAATGAACTCCAGTGGATTGAAACACCTTAGTTCTTGTTTCTTCACCATACATTCCTTCAACATAAGTAAACAACTATGTTCTGACTGATAAGCTGGATGCTGGGAGCTCAGAATTAAATAGGCATGTAATTCCTATTTTCAGGGAGGAGAGGGAGACCATAAAGGCAAACTAACAGGTTTTGAAAAGTTTTGAAGAGATTGGAAAGAAATGCACATCAAATACAGTGGGTGCTCCTGGGGAGGAGTGGAAAACTCTGTCGGGAGTGGGTGTCAGAGATGTTCTCAACATAAGCAACATCTTAGGGGAGTCTTCAGCAAGGAGGAAAATGAACCACAGGATCCTGGTGATCAAAAGAGGCCTTTAAGGGGCTGGAGTTGTAGCTCAGTGGCAGAGCACTTGCCTAGCACATATGAGCCACTGAGTTCGATCCTCAGCCCCACATAAAAAATAAATAAAGACATTGTGTCCATCTATATCTAAAATTTTTTAAAGGGGGGCAGGGTACTTCAAGAACACCTATCCTTAATTTTCCATTTTCAGATGAAGAATTTGAGGTCCTGGTTTGCAGGTGCTCATCTGCCAGAAGGTATACACCCTCATTAATGGCAGGATGGGTCAGTGAGAAGGTCCCCACTGTGTTAGTCCCCACTACAAGGGACTCCAACCCTCTGCCCCCAAAGTTCAGAAGAAGCAGTCAGGAAAAGGAACCAAGCTGCATGCTACAGTGGCACATGCCTGTAATCCCAGCAGCTTGGTAGGCTGAGGCAGGAGGATCACAAGTCAATGGCAGCCTCAGGAACAACAAGGCACTAAGCAACTCAGTGAGACCCTATCTTTAAATAAAATACAAAACATGGCTGCGGATGTGGCTCAGTGGTTGAGTTCAATCCCCAGTACCAAAAAAAAAGTGTATATTTGAAATTAGAAGTAAATTATAAGTAGTCCTCTATCTTTTCTAAGTAAACTCAGATGTCACAAGGAATTTAAACACTTAATGGAAGGATCTCTTCTACCTAGTTTTAATACTGCTTACTGATTGAATTCCTTTCTAATGACAAGACTTTGCTGTCATTTGAACTCAGTTTTGCCCAGGGGGTCATCTGAGTGCCTTGTCATGTCCTTGTTAAGGAAGTGAGTTGTGGTCTGGTCTGTGGAGGTCACGTGTTAGGCCATGGCAAGAGAGGACTAATGATCACCATGCATGATCTGGGCACCAGGGGCTTTATATTTATGACCTCATCTCAAATGGACACTGACTAACCTCAAATGGATACTGACTAGGCAAGGTGACTCTCGTGATCCTTCATTCCAGCCTCAGAGGGATGGAATAATTTGCTCAAAAGGAACCAGTTGGTAATTGATGGAACCAATACTGGGAATCATCTCTCCCTGACCTTGGAGCCTGGGATTATTTCCTCCCTAAAATGCCTCTCTCTCTCTACCCAGGGCCTGCATTTTCCAAATGATTCCCCAAAAGATGTCAGATTTATGAACAGAGGTAGATTGACTAAAACATGTTTCCACTATAGGAAAAACAACTCCATGTGCATGACTTAAAAACGGTGCTTCTGTAGTGCTACCTCCATACTCAAGGTCAACACAATCTCCTCAACAGACAGTATTTATTTACTGCACATCTACTTTGTGCAAGCCATTGAGTTGACAACACACACAAAATCCCATTTACTCTTATTATGTCTATTTCATAAAGGTTCAGCAGAACCATGACTTGAGCCTAAGTCATTCAACCCTAGGATCCATGTTTAATGGCTATATTCTTAACCACCATTCTTTACATCCTCTCCATGAATAGAAAACAAAAAATGTATATTTGTATATATATATTTGCTTATATGTGTGTGTGTATATATGTATATGTGTGTGTATGTGTGTGTGTATATATATACAGTTTTATGAAATTATATATATATATACACACACATTTATATAAATACATATATATACACACATTTATATAAATACATATAATATATATATATATATATACATACATATATAAAATCTGTTAGCTGAAAAGTACACCAGGAAATAGTCAACCTCAGTGCTTTGACGATTTTTAAAATTCTAATTTCCAGTTCCTATTTCCGTTACCAGTGTGGGTGGTAATAGCCTGAAGCACTGGTATTAATAAAACAGGTCCCCCATCCCCTAAGCAATCTTGAGGGCTGGGATGAACTCTAGATAAATGAGGGTAGGCTGAGCATTTTGAATTGGACCATATGAAATTGGTTGGATTTATGATCAGAAGAGAAAAAGCAAGGGCTTTAGGAAGACTCACTTTCCCCATAGACTTGCCTCATGACTATGTGGCATCACCAGCCTTAATGGAAGGGGACAAACACTGGAGTGGGGCAAACCAAAGTGCAAGCCCTGACTCCAATTCTGGTCAGCCGTGTGAACTGGCTGGGAATTTTCATCTCCCCAAGCCTTAACTCCTCAGGTGGCATGCTTGGCCCTGTGCCTGGCACCTAGTAAAGGATCAGATACATGACATCAAACAATAACAATGAGGGCCTGGTTTCAGGGCCATCAAGGATGTTCTGATCTCTAGTGTAAGCTTCTCCCCCAGTGCTGCCTCCAGATCCTATACTGGCACTTTATCCTGCATGTCTCAGGGCAGGTGGCTTTTCCTGCTCACCCCAGGATAGGGGAATAACTCTGGAAGCCAAATGAGACCTGTCTTTCACTAGCATGGGCTCTGCCAGGCCCTTGCTACCCCCAGAATCCTTGCTTCTGATAGTGAAAATTCATTTCTCATCCCACTGTCAGGTGGTCAGTGGGGAGAGGTAGAGGTCAAGAGCAGAAAAGGCAACAGCTCTGGTCTCAGAGTTGACAGCTTCAGATCCCACAGGGGTTCAACTGTCTGCAGATTTATGGGCCCATTACAACAGAAAACTGCCTCCTGGTTGAGCCTGGTGCTGCCTTGAAGCCCAGGGGCTCCTGGCTGATGCTGTTTGTGAGCCTCTTTATCTCTCTAATGCCATGTTCCCTAAATCTGCGGTATTAGAACGATGAGACAGAGCGGAGGAGGGTGATTCATGTGCGGGTTACACTGACAATGAAATTCATCGAAATCAAATTTCTCCTAAGCATGCTAACAACATCCCGGCTGGTGCCTGCCTCAGCTGTGGGGCTGGGTTTGTTTGGTTTCTACAACAATTTTTCTTTTTAATGTCATTATTTTTATTATTTCACCTAATGTTTTTATAATGTGCTTACCATGGAGGTTGCTCTGAGCCTCCAGCTCTCTGGGGACAGGGTGGGCCACACTTGTTAACCCCAGAGGCTATTGTTTTGTACATCCCTCCAACACCGGAAGGAAGCAGAGTCCCTGCTCCTTCCCTGCAGCCCTGCCTTGAAAAGGAACACTAAAACACAGAATCACTAACTTGTTGAGCCCCACTTGAAATAGATCTCCAATATGAGCCCAGCCCTCTGCTTCTCCTACCCATCCCAGCCTCCCAGGTAGACATCTCTGGTTGCTTCCATCCTTCCATCATTCCCTCCCATCATGACCCTGGTTCCATCCTTCACCATCCTGCCCTGGGAAGTCATCCCCTCCCCCATTTTCCCCTTAACTGTGACTTATTAATAAATGATAACACACCCATGCTATGGGATATTGAGCATTTATAAAATACTTTAGATCTCTGCATATTAACCCAGAGAGGCATCAATGACATATTTTTAAGTGAAGAAAGTAAGTTGCAGAGTAAGGTTTCTACAGAATCCACTTGATGAAAAACAAACAAGTCCAACAAAAATCTTAAATGTGTTTGTTTGGATGTATTTGTGTGGACAGGAATAACAGTGTGGAAGCTTGCATGCCTGGCTGTTAATATGGATTAACTGGTGCAGGGGGTGTTGGAAGAAAGAATATTGATTTTTTAAAATAAACCTACAATATTTCATTAGCTGTAGTTAACCCTTGTTACTCTGATAATTTTTTAAGAGAAATTGATAATTTTTCAATCAATCAATCCATTCTTCAGTAAGTGACATATGCTTTTGTTTTTGTTTTAAGTGTGACAGACACTCAAAGTCCTGTGGAAGGGATTGGATCTTTGTAGGGCTCAAGGGGATGGACACTGTGCCTTTATTCATGCAACCTAATTAGCACCCTGTTTTGGTCAATTCACATTGAGGCCCTCATCCACCAAAAGCCCTTAGTTGCTTCCTTCAGAACTGCTACAAAGACATGTCTCTTCTTCCCACCCTATAGATATATTTGAAGCAAATTTTTATTTACCTCAAATGCATGACCTCAAGTTTCTTATTACATTTTTCCTGTTGGTTTTAGCTTTTTGTTCCACTTGTCAAGATCTTTTTAAAATCTGCTCTTTTTATCTAGCCTATTAACCAATCTGCCCGGCTTGGTGCCAACTTCAAATTTGATCAGCGGGTCTTTTATGTCTTGATCTAAATCCCTGATAAAAGTGTTCCACAGGAAAGAGCCAAGAACACAGTCCTGAACTTGCCTGTTTTAGATAAATAAAGACAAATGATATTTATTTGTCTTTCAATGTGTTCCTTTCATTGTATGCAAGGCTCCTAATAAACAGAGAGGTTCGTACTGAGCAAATCAATAGCCATCACCATTAGCTGACTTAGTGATGATAGCAATAAACACTAATCACAGCCCAACCTGAGCTAATCCAGAAGCACAGCAGCGTTAGTCAGAGCGATGGAACATATGGCTCTGTCCACATCTGCTCTGAGGCATCCAGATGGAAGTAGGAGGCGGGTTGGGGTGAACAGACAGTCGAGGCAAGGGTGAGGGAGGAGGGAACAGGCAGGTGAAGACAGGGGAGGGGTCCAAGGAGCAGGCTTCCAAATCAATCTCCACGATTGTATGGTTAATGTGCAAACAGCGCACAACAGCTGCTGATGGCACCCATCCGTGACAGCACAACTGTATGACAAATACTTCCCATCACAGAGAGAGCTGTGTCCCCTGCTTTTTGGTTAATGGACTTTGACGCGCCTACTCAAAGCACTTCTTCACAGCTCTTACAAGTCTTTGTTACAGAAGTGTGGGCATGCTTTTCTTCTCCATGTGGCTGTTTCCTCAGTCCTATAACTGAGTGAGTGGCCTAATGCTCCTGGCAAAGTCTTTCAGAAGCTGCCAGGCTCCTGACTTGTACCTCTCCCTGTAAAAAAAAAAAAAAGAATAAACACTCACCTAAGCAACCAAAGATGCAAATTAAAGAGCAGTCCTAGCTGAGGGTTTGTGGTATCACTTGAAGCAACATCTTAACTCTGTGTCTCAGTTTCACAAACTAAAAAAGAAATAACATGAATGTTGTATTTTGTAAGACTAAATGAAATAATGTGTGGCAAAGAGGTAGATGTTAACTATATATTAGCTGAATGGAGTCTGTGCCTCTTGAAGACATGGCATGGCTTACTCATACCTCTGGCTTCAACCATTTGTAAACAAGGGGAGATTTGCAGGTGGGTTTTGCAATCCTCAGTGTTTTTTGCCATGACTCTTCTGGGCCTCCTGAGAATATTTTGAGGAACTTTTGAAGGATTCTGACATTTGCACTGATTCTATCATACCCCCAACATTTGCTGACTGCCAGCTCTATGCCAACCCTGGTCTGAGTCTCAATCTACAAAGATGATCACAGCATGACCCTGGCACTCAAGTAGTTCACAGTCTAGTGCTCATCACCCACAGTAACAAATACCCCTCAGACAGAGTACACAAACACACATACCCACACACATACACACCCAGAAGCAGAAACAACAGCAGCAAAAGTCCACATATCAGACCCATACCATATGCAACATACTGTAATATTTTTTCTTCTGTTTATTTTTAAAAATGACTTCACCACCCAATAATAGGATATTGACTCACACTTTTAAAAACTCCACTCCAGGGTTGGACAGGTGTGCCAAGTTCTATTACCAACATTTATTAGGCTACTATGGGAATGCCAAATAAGAAACTCCCAACACTTAAGCTCCAAGGATAGTCAGGTCTGCTCAGGGCATTTGATGTTCCTGGAAAAGGGAATGACATAGGCAAATAAATGGAGGAATGAAAGCAGGGATGCTGATGGAATTTAAAAGTTTGGAATGGGTAGAACACCAGGAAGCTTCGAGGGAGAAGAAGGAAATATGAGGGTTTGGATAAATAGGAAATTTTTTAAAGATTAATGTACCAATGATTGAACACTCCATGTAAAAAAAATTTATTCTCAAGAAGAAAACCCAGTCCAGCACAAAGTCTGGGAGATGAGATTTCAGGGAAATTAAATAAGTGGTTTGGGGTTTTTTTTAAAGCTAACAGACAAGTCTCTTAACTATGGATGATTGGTTGGCAGCATCTGAGCATGGAATCATGGCACCAGAGATCGTTTTAGCAGAGGCCATGCACCACCAACAGCCAGCTTGGCAGCCCAGTGGAATCTACCAGGGATCAGACCATAAAGGGGTGTTGGTTCTGCTGAAGAGTCTGCACAGTGATGCAGCCAAGGAGGCCAGAGGAGGATTTAAAGCAATATAGTACCTAACACACTATAGAAGCATCAATACCACAATAGAGTAGCAGATGAACTGGAAAGAAAGCTTAACTGAAGGAAGGCAAACCAGATAAGCCACTAGTGTTACTAGTTCATGAGATAATGGTAGTAGCCTGGCAGAAAACAGGGTTAAGAAAGGTGAAAAAGATTGATTAGGAAATGTAAAGTTGGGGAATCAACATGACCCAGGAAATGATTAGATGTAAGTAGTGAGAGAGAAGGAAAATCCCAGGATGATGCATCAGGTTACAAATTTGGGTAGCTGGGAGGACTGTAGAGCTACCCTCCCTCCTGAGCCCCTGAGGAACCATTTTCAAGGTCAGGGCATGTCTATCCACTGGTATACATGGCATAAATGCTGTTCTTCCCATCATCCAAAGAGCAGTCCCTTTTCCTGCAGATACCAGACGTAGTGGGGGATTTGGGGGGCTGTCAAGTTATTCCTCCCTCTACTTGGGCATAGAGCTAGATGCATAGGATAATATCAGAGAGAAGCAAAAGAAAGCATTTTTCAACTCTGCCTCCGGAAATACTTGTCATCAGTCTACCTAAATTCACAGGACAGACTCAGGTGGACAGTGTCCAGAGATTGAAATAGCTTCTTTGCAGACCTATGATTTGAGGGACGACACCTGCAAGGGGTGAAATCGTGTCTCCAAAAAAGACACATCCAACTTCCAATCCCCAGCACCTGTGAATAAGACAGTGTTTAGGAATATGATCTTTGCATGATCTAATTAAGGTTAAGAAAGATGAGATCATCTCTAAAATCACTAACTGCAAAGACTGGTGCCCTTGTAAGAGAAAGAAGAAGGAAATTTGAGACACACACAAAGACCCAGAGAGAAGGTGGCCACAAGAAGATGAAGGCAGAGATAAGTACTGCAAAGCAATGCCAGTAGTTGAGGGAAGCCATCAGATGCTTAAAGAAGGACGTGGAGTGGATTCTACCTCTGATCTTCCAGGAGGAATCAACTCTGTTTACACACTGATTTCGGATTTCTTGTTTGTAGAACAGCAAAAGAATACTTTTCTGTTGTTTGAAGCCACCAATTTTGTGGTAATTTTTTATAGTAGCTCCAGGACACTATGACAGCAAGTAGTTTGCTGTCAGGTCATTTGGGTAAAGGAAGACTAGTGACCATACTGAAGTAATTATTTCTCTCTGGGAGCTTGCCCTTTCTCTCCAGTCTATTTCCCCTAGAGTAGACACCTCCTCAAACTGGTCTGTTTTCTACTATTTCTTTGCTCTTTGTCTATAGAAGCACCTTTTCTTCCCCAAGTTAGATACTATTCTAAGCTCAGGGTAACTAAAGCAATAAAGGGTCAATAAAGCCAGTCTTTATATGAAAGTCCTGTGGTATATTGGATGCTATAGGTGCCTTGCAGATGAAAGTGTGACAAAAAGCAGAAAAAAAAAATACAATTTTCTTAGCCATTTGGTAAGATATTGAGAAAGACTTCCCAACCTGCTTACCTTTGTCCCTGCTTCATCAACCTTCTCTGGGATAAATAAAACACATATTATCTACCCGAATGATCTTCAGTCCAACTGCCACCCTAATTTTCCCTTCTTTGAAAAAGTCTCCTGGGAAGAACATGACCCAAAACCTTTCCCATTCTATGTCTTCCATTTGTACTATCCAGGGCAATATTTAATATGTTCCAGGGCAATAATTCTTATATTTCAGAAAACATTTAAAATATGTTTTCCTGGAAAAAGTTTGGAGACCTCTCCCCTAGGCTGACTTGGTCTGAGCTGGAGATAATGGAAGGTGTCATGATGACCTGAGTGACAGCATTCTCCTCTCCACTTGAAAGCCTAACACTACACAAAGAACAATCATTTCCCCAAATTGCCCACATTCATCAAATGACCCTGTAGTATGGTATCAAAATTGCCATCTTCAAACACTGGAATTTAAAAATGTGTCTTCCTGCCTGGCAATTCCAAAAAAAAAAAAAAAAAAAAATGAATGAAGACTTTAGCCAAATGCCCATACAGCCCTGTATACTCATTAAACCTAGTTTGCTAATTTGTATATTAAAGAGGGATGGTGAAAGGACATCTATGAATTGATTAACTATTGAAAAGGGCTTTTTTAAAGTGCTGTGTAAATGATAAGCGATACTGTAAGGCCAGTGGGAATCTAAAACAAAGCAGGGAACTAAACTCCAAATTGAGGAATGTAACCAAGAAGCAAATGTAAGCACTTGGGAATGTGGAAGAACTATTAATCTTGGTTACTATGATATATTCGTTTTTTCTAATCCAGACCAAGAGGTGAGAAACTGTTAAAATGTGGATTGAGTTTTAAAAGCCATGTGAGTCCAGATGCTCTCTAAGTGGTTACACTTCAGCAAACGCCTGCACATTAAAACAAAATCAAAAGATCGAAGCAAACTGGAACTGGAGAAGAAGCAGGTGCATAAAGCAAATGTTGTCAGCATATGTGTGAGCACAAACAATTCATTGTGCCCACATAAGTCATATGATTGGCATTTGCAGATGTATGTATGTCTCTCCGTGTATGTGTGTGCGTGTGTTGTAATATATATATTTAGTTCAAATACTGAAAAAATGCAAACCTCTTAAACCAACCTAATTTGAATATTATGCTCATTAGAGAGAGAAAAACCTTGCTCAAACCAGTAGCCTGTGGGTGGGAGTCCTCCAGGCAAATCAGCTTAGTTTTCTGTTTTCTGTTCCTCAATGATTGGACCTCTGGCTTTACAAGAGCCTGGGGCAGTCACTGATCCTTATAATTACAAGCAAAATGTAGTGTTATTCATTCTTTAAAAAAAATTAATTCAAATTAAGCTGTTGAGATGTGGCTATAATGTGTTCTAAAAGAATAAAAAGCTATCTTAGAAGTAAAAATAACAAAAAATAAAGAAACAACTAAAATCAGGTATTTTTTTTCCAATTTAAACAACTTCTGACTTCAGTAATTATAGCAGCATGGATTTGCAGATTGAAAAAGCAGCTTTCAATGTCCAGGCCTGACTTAACTCCTATTTTCCTGCCTGAGTGGCACCAAAGCTTCTGGCATCCTGTGATCCCAGAGGAGAACAAGCTTTTCTAGACTGGCAGCTTCTTCTTTCCAAATTGCCAGGATCCGGGGTAACCAATAGCAATCACAGAGTTCGTGACTACAGGCTGGAAGACAAAGACACACCAGAAAATCTTTCTATCTTCCAAAATGCTTCCTTTTAAAATGAGAATAAATGTTTGATCTTTATATTCCTATGCTGTGTTTGTTGCTGACAATTCTTGTCCCATTGAATAAATAATTATGGCCACAGAGGCACTCAGGATTATCTGGGATGATAATGAACCTATAGTAACAAACTAGCTAACATGGTCCTTGAAAGACGCACAGCTGCTTTCATCACATCTGCTGCTTTCTCCAAAGAATTATACTATTAATTATACTATTAATGACATGCTCAAAAAAAGCATATATGGTAAGTCCCTCTAATAAAATGCCCTTTTATATTCTTTTCTAATCTTTTAAGCTCCTGAAATAGCAGGGAATATCAGAATCTCCCTGAAAAGTTAGAATAATTAAGGGACATTTCAACAGAAAAGAAAGAAAGTTTTTAAGCCTTGCTCTAAGTTTTCTTATATTCAAAAAGAAAATTATCCAAGAAGTTAAACCTTTCTGGAAGCCATCTTAGAAAATCAGGAACTTTGTTCCATGTCCTCATGGCTTTAAGAACAGATTCCTTCTACCCATACTCTCCTCTGACCACTTTTGAGAAACCCCTCTGACTACTCACAGGACCTATCTCCTCTGCAGTGGACCAATTACTTTGAGATATTTAGTCTGGAATAAGACCCATGGGCCCCTAGGACAAGAGATCACAGTGGCCTTTGGTGTGAGCTAGGATAAGAGATCACAGTAGCCAAGGGTACACTGGGGCTTTGACACTGAGGCGCTGCAGCAGAATACAGCATGGGCGTGGGCTCCTGGATGCCAAGTGAGCTGAAGACACACCTGTCCCTATTGTCCAACACTGTCAGAAATTCTAATACTCTAAGCCAATGGCAAAAAAGAGAAATATTTTCCTAACTCAGTCTTCACTCACAATTAAGACAGACCCATTTTAATATTCAGAGCAGTTAATTTTTTCCCTTTGTCCTTCCTTTCCTAGCTCTTACCCCACCACACACACATAAATTGTGTCGCACTTTGCAGAAATGGTCCCATTAGAATGCCAGATCTCTTCAAAATCCTTAGCCACAAGAAGCCCCTGCTGAATGTTTCTTCTGCTCATTCATTCATTCCACAGACACTTATTTATCCACTGCCTGTAGGCACCTTGTTTTATATTATTTTAGGTGAACAAACCCCACACTGTCCCTTACTTTTATGACTTATAGGAAGGAGTACAGTCTAATATTTTGTTAAGCAAGATGCACCCTCTTTCCCATCCTCTTGGTAGAAAAGGATAAAGATCTTTCCTCCAGAAATCTTTGTTAAAAGCTCATGTAGAGCTGGGCATGGTGGCACACGAATGTAATCTGAGTGGCCTTGGAAGTTGAGGCAAGAGGATTGCAAGTTCAAAGCCAGCCTCAGCAATAGCGAGGGACTAAGCAACTCAATGAGACCCTGTCTCTAAATAAAATACAAAATAGGGCTGGGGATGTGGCTCAGTGGTTGAATGGCCCTGAGTTCAATCCCCAGTACCCACCTCCCTCCTCCCCCAAAAAAGCCCACATAGAAGCCAGGTGTAGTGGTGCACTCTTGTAATACCAGCAGCTCAGGAGGCTGAAGCAGGAGGATCACAAGTTTGAGGCCAGCCTCAGCAAGGCCCTAAGCAACTTAGCAAGACTGGTCTCAAAATAAAAATTAAAAATGAAAGGGGATGTGGCTCAGTGGTTAAGAACCCATGGGTTCAATCTCTAGTACAAAAAAAAAAAAAAAAAAAAAAAACCTATATAGAAAGAACTCACCAAATGAGGTATCATTTTGTCAATGATTTGGACCAGGTTGACTTTTATCCCAAGTGCTTTTGGTAATAAAAAAGAGAAGGGAAAATATTGCTATAACAAAAGGTAAGGAAATAGCTGTCCCTGCAAAGGGTTTTCAAATTGTTCTGATTCTATAATCAATCAGAATGTGATAACTGGGAGCTCAAAGGTTATCCCACCTCCCCACCCAAACACATGCGCACATACCACCCATTTCACGGATGAAAAGCCCAAGAGACAAAGATGTAATGTCTTGTCTGAAATAAAACAACTGTTAACAGAATAGGCAGAGCCAGCTGGGTCTACTGCCTGCCAGTTCTAAGCTGTCTCCACCACGTCCTGCAACCTTATAAAGAAAAGCCTGCTCCTAGCTGTTCTGCCACAGCTGTCAGTCACCACCTGTCGACGTGAGGGGATTTCTGTATCCTCCGTGTTGAATGCTTTCTAATCTACTCACATTCAGGAACAGAATCTAGAAGAAAATTTGAAAATGTACAAAGAGCCAAATAATCGTCTACAAGAAAACAGTCACTTAGATAACAAAACTTGGGGAACAGCTACACAATTGGATCCTTAAATTGAAAACCAGATCCCTTTTAAAGTCACCTAGGAAAAAAACACAGAGAAGCAACAAGAAGACAATGTCAGGAGGTTCACAGAACTTGTACTATATTATATTTTTTTCCACCAGCAGGTGAGAATAATGATATGTTGTGCAGTATCGTAAAATACATGACATCCAGGTTATAAAGGCTGTTTCCCACATATAACTCTTAATTCATCATTTAAATCAGAAAACATGGTTTTGTCACTAAAAGTGCATGTGGTTACATTTATTTTTATGTTTATTTATTTTTTTTTACTGATTTCTACAACTAGGGCTTACATCTTAAATATAGAAAATATAAATTAGGCATAAGCAATATATTCAGCATTACCATTTCATCATTTAGGAAACAATTTGGAAGAAAAAAAAACCCTCAGGGGTTGAAAGTGTCCTTTAATTCTTATTGTATAGCTTTAGTTTCATTTCTTTATCCCTGGTTTTCAAACCCTAGTCTTAAGGGGTTAGTAGAGGTTAAAGATCACTCTACCTACCAGTCCTGGAAATGTGTGTGCACACATTTTAAAGTTTTTATTAGGTGCTCTTTTATTACCTTTATGTTCAAATCCCTGGCGGCCACACTCCATTTTTAATAAGCAGGAAATCCTGTAAAGTGATTGTTCAGTGGTTGCATTTAACTAGCAGGCCAGTTGCTGAGCCAAAAGGTCGGCTGCTGAGCTCACTGAGGGAGCTGGAGAGAAAGCAAGCTGGCCCAGCCTCCCCATTTTAAATGAAGGCCCTTTCATTCTGCTGCTCATTCAGAATCAAAGGGATTTCAGAGCTCATTCACCACTGTGAGAGAAGGGGCAAAGGGGAGAGAGTGCATTTTGCCACTGGATATCAGGAAAACAGAAGACAGCTGAGCTGGAGCTTTCTTAAGGCAATCTGACAAAGTATTATTGTTGTTTCTGCTATACTTTTGCTTATGAATGTGGAGTTTTATTCAAAAAATTAAACGTGTCTCTCATTATTGAGAGAGAGATGCACCCAGTAATCCATTTCTTGCTTTAAAGACACACAGGAGTCCAATCTGTGTCCCACAGTCTTTATCTCTCTTACACATAGAACCATCTGAGCTGGGGAGTAAGCACAGAGTTCAGGAGGACCTCACCAGAATCCTGAACAAGCCAAGTCATGAGTTATACCTGCCACTAGAAAGGGAGGAAGATGGAAAAGTCTCCAGCATAGGAAATAACTAGCAAGAGAGAGAAACCCACCAAGCCAGAGAGGTACTTGCCCTATTTTGAAGGATCACAGGGAGGTTGGGGATAATGCTAGCTTTGATAAATATCTGTGTTGCAGGCATATGCTGAAAGGAGCTGTGTGCCTTCACCTCATAACTGATGAGGACTAACTATGGATCTCATTCCTCCCAGCACTATGCTGCTAACATGTCACATCAGGTGCTTCTGGGGAAAGCCAGGATGTGGAAGATGGCACACAAGTGACCTTTGCCACAAGGTAGATGGGAGTTTAATACTGCTTGTGGTTGGCCAAGAGGGTTTGAAGGGAGCATAATAATGTAGATGGCCACAAACCACAAAACATCTTAGCACATCTTGCACAAATTGACAGGTTCCCATCAGCATCAATGTAGGCAGTTTTGATGACTGATTTGAACATTTTGCCCAAATGCTTGCTCCGTGTAGCCATGAAGAAGAGAGCCTCTACCACACACCCACATGTATATGTACACATGAAGACCGACATTCCTACTAAAGATTACAGGACAATATCTACTAAAATTATACAACCATCTGGTCTACCCATTGTTCAGACTTACATTAGGGGTTTAAGATAGTGTTCAGAGTCACTCATCTTCCTCTCCATTGCTGTGGACAATAGAGCAGATGTACCAGAACTGACATCTGAATAAGAATCTGAATAGTGGCTTTATCAATGGATTAAGCAATTACCTAAACAGCCCTGCCTGAGGGTTAGTCTTCCTGTAAATAGCTGGATTGAAAAATGTAGATTGGCTTCACATCTCCTTTTCCAAACGGAGGACAGATACACTGACAAGAAAAGGGAGACTTTATTAGTCTCCTAGATGTAGGTAGAAAAGCTGGCATAGGAAGTAAAAATGTCTGTCTTCCCACCTCATCATTATCAATATAAGAAGATCTGGAGCTGGGGTATAGCTCAGTGGTAGTACTCTAGCCTAGCATGCATGAAGCCTTGGGTTCTATTCCCAGAACTTTATTTGTATGTATATATTAATGAAGACGCTTCCAATATAGGAAGAAAGCAAGGAGGAGGTAACCTTCTCACAGATCAATAAGTTAAAAAGGATGGAGTACATTTGTGAGTGTGTACGTGCACACACACACAAAAAAAACACATGCAAGACATATATCCTTTTATTTTTTTGGTGCTGGGGATTGAACCCAGGGCCTCATGCATGCTGGGCAAGTACTTTACCACTGAGCCACATCCCCCGCCCAAGACATATATCCTTTGAGGAATATAAACCCATCCTTTTACAATTTGCCAACAAGATTTGGGAGCTTGACCATTTGCATTAGTCATTCATTCACCCAAGGGGAGAAATGTGTGGGAGGGTGGAGAAAGTGTTGGGAAGAGTTGACTCTAAAATACACTTACTTAGGAAGAGAGCAGAAGTTCCATTTTCTATTAAAACATGGGAGAGGGGTCAATAAATATTTCCCTACCACAAATCACAGCTCAGTGAAATCTGGGGGGACCAGCAGAGAACGGCAGGATGTTTTTAAGGTTCTAACATGATGTAGATGCTGTGGGAGATGCCACAGAAATGAAGACGTTTCTACCTTTGTGGATTAGGACACATAAGTATTAACAAGAAAAACACTTTTGTACATTCAGGATAATATAATAATCAAGTTCCAATTGTGTGACACAGATTCTACTCGTTCTTGGGTTCAGAAAAATGGAAGAATGGAAGAATAAAGGAAGTAACACTTAAGCCACCATGAGTAGGAAGAAAGGGGGGAACTGTACAAACAAGGAACAGTGTAACAATGAGGGCAGCAGACAGCAGAAGAAGAATAAATGAGGCTTCAGCATAGAGTAGAGAGGCCAATATTCAGAGTACTGTGAGAGAGCACAAAGTTGGGAATAGAGACAGTTGTTGGGGATGCAAAACCCAGGAGGAATCATTGAGGCTGGTATGTGATAAGCATTTAAGATTATGTTAGATGTGCTATCACAAAGATGTCTGCTGAAACAAACAATCCTACCTAAAAATGGACCTGTGCCATGAAACAACATTTGAAGAAGAGGATGCTAAGTTAGGAGTGTTCTCTGGGGTTTAGAGTTCTTAGTGAAAACTTCTAATTCTACAAGGCATTTGGTCATTTCTCCTCTTCTGATATATTTCAGGGGCTGGAAATATTTGGGTGAGGATGAGAAGCATCACATATCTCCATTTATCTGCTTCCTTTTAAGTGAACTTCCAGGGAT
Organism: Marmota marmota marmota; assembly: GCF_001458135.2. NCBI lineage: Eukaryota > Metazoa > Chordata > Mammalia > Rodentia > Sciuridae > Marmota > Marmota marmota. The sequence goes on along the minus strand of NW_025999842.1, from coordinate 9,566,839 downwards.
GAAGGAGGGTGGGATTGCAAGGAAAGAAAGAACACAAAATAGCATTCCTCCCCCCATGGGAAGTAGTCCATACTTCTTCCTCTCCACTCCAACTCAGGGAAGCCCTAGAGTTCTATATGTCCAGATTCAGCTCACAGACCAGCATCTGGGTACCCCTAGGGAATACCCACTAGGCTCCAAATTTTCTGAAGCAGAGTGATGACAGGTGATCAAGCAGTTGCCAGGGAGAACATTATGGCAGAGGATAATAATGCTCATACTTATTCCATCCCAGAGTAGAGAGAGAAGGAGAAGTTAGGGGGGAAAGATATATAATCCCCAAGGGCACACTGCCAGTGACCTACTTCCTCCAGCCACACCCCACCTGCTCATAGTTTTAGGATAAAATGATTAGATTACAACTATCATAATATAATTATTTCACCTCCTGCATTAACACCTCCTGCTTTGTGGACAACTTGTATCCAAACCATAATACTCCACCTCTGGAAGACTTTTCCAACTAAATCAGAACCACCTGAAATATTACCTAACATCTTTTCCCCTCCTAAACAACTCAGTTGAGGTATAGTTTTCATACAAAAACTTAACTTGTTTCTCAAAGTAGAATGTGCAGGGGTTAGTCAATTTACAGAGTTGTGCAACCATCACCACAATCCAGATTTAGAACCTTTCCAGCACCCCAATGAGATGCCTCATGCTTGTTCTTACCTGACATCTTAATGAAACTATTTGACGGGATGTTGGAAGTAAGGCTAATGCACAAGGAGGAGGCAGGGAGAGAAGTGAACCCTAAAGGGTGAAAGAACACTGGAGAGAAGCGAAGATGGGAAATGCAGGAGGGGTCAAAGGTTGTACATGGTTCATAGCTTTACTGCAAGCTTCAAATAACTAGAAGGCAATGTTGGAATTCATGCCAGGGGAGACCATACTTCATCTCCACTCCTCAATAAAAGCCAGGAGAAGGTATAGTCCCACTAATTGTAACATAACTGGCAGCAAAGTATAAAATACCTTCCCCCCTGCGTCTCCTACACCTAAAATGGTGTCACATTCAGAGTTGATAATTAATATCTGTTGAACTGAACTGGGTGGGAGAGATGAAGGATTGAGGAGGAAAAGTGCTTCATCATGGACATTTGTCTCCCAGCATCCTTAGGGCTCTCTAAGATCCTTTTTGGTAATTATTTCGCTCACCATGTGTGTTCTTAAAGAGATGGGATCCAGGAAACCACGGGATAAGATTTTCCTTCTTCCTACCCAGACACATTTACAGACCAAAGGTCTAATTTGGACACTCTTTACACCAGCAGTGGCAGGTCAGAAGGCATGCTAGACATCATTCATGGCCACAGTTGTCCTGACCCTGGGGCCAGATTCAATCTTCTGTGAAACAGGTGCTCTGCTCCCCATTTCCTGTTCTTTCAGAGATGGCTCGTTCCCACTATTTGCAAGCCCAATTGTCTATCCTTCTGCTGATTTTATGTGTTCTTCCAGTAATTCCTTTATGATACTCAGAATTTGTTTCTGTTGCTTGCAACCAAGGAACTTAAATCCCTTTATGCCCTTTAAAGGCCATGGTGACAATATAGATGCAAAGTTACAAGGGTCATGGGGCAGCTTCTATAGGAGGTATTTCAGGGTGCAAAACCATGTGACTAAAGAGATTACTTCTGACAGGAAAGGGTAAGTAGTTAAAGTTGATCCTAAATTTTCATACTTTGTATGTGTTTCTACCACAAAGGGTTTTCAGTCATTTGCAACTTTCACCCAGGTGGGCTAAGAAAACTGGTTGCATGTTTCTTAAAAATGAATCAAGAGCGCAAACTATTTTAAGGCCTAACATATGAGGATGAATAATTTTCACATGCTTTTCACTTCACTGAGAACCATCACCACGGCTTGTCGAGCAGTTGGTTTCACTGTTCAACCTCATGCACGCAAGTGCTGCCTGGGCAAGTGACTCAGTCTCCTCTGAGTCCTGCTTCCTTCTGCATTGGAGAGCCAAGGTTATGAGTCAGCACTGCTCAAAGCCAACAGGACTGTTATTCAGTGTTATTTTCTGCCTTACCACAAGGTCCAAAACGTCCAACATCTTTTCTTTAGTGCTAATGCCCAGGCAGCTAGAAGTCATAGTCCAGAACTGCTTTATTAAAAACATTCATTTTCAGAAATCATTGATCCTGAAATTGTTGCACTCCTCCAAACTGAAATAAATAAATAAATACGCAAAAAGAAAGAAAGAAAAATTCATCCAGAAAAATAGCAAAATGGCAAATGGTACAATATAACATGTGAATGCTAAATGCCAACTTCGTGGTTCAATGCCCAATTTATTATGATAAAAGCACTAGGTAGAAGACAGGCGTCAGATGAAATGAGGATTGAATAAATGTGCTACTGCATGAAAATTATTTATGAATTTCCATGCTGTGTGTCACTGACTAAAAGCTATAATCATTTGATAGATACACATTTTGTTAGTGCAACTTCAAACTGATACTTCATCAAATTGCTATAACCCTTTCAGCAGGTAGAAGCACAGAGCTTCTTTGAGGGAAGTTACGACTTAATGCACAAGAGCTGAAAGAGCAGCAAAAATTACAGGGCAACAGCCCTTCACTTACTGACAGGCCATGGTCTGAGAGACATGCAATACATTTCCGCTGGAAGGGATCTCTGAGATCACGTCCAAGTCCATTCCCCCCACCCAAAGCTGAAGACTGCCAGTTATAACACACTCATCAGATAATCTGCAATGGTGTCCTATCATATACTAATGCTATGGCAATTCTCCTCATATTTCAAAGACTGGGAATCTGAGCCAAGAACAGGAATAGATTAGTCCAGTTTACTCAGCTTGTGCCTGGATCCTCTCATTGCCCTCTTTAGAATGGAAGTATGTCATCACGGTTCAGTTTCCTGAGGTCATAGAGATAAGACAATATCTACTTTGATTTCAAACAGAATCATTTATAGATAAAAGAAGCCTCCTTCATAAAATAAAACAGCTTTTCAAATAGCCTCTCACCACCGTTAGTAATAATTTATGCTTGGTGAACAGGAAAATATGCTGAATTTATTCATTTTACTGCGTGTTGCCTTTCAAAAGGGCAAGCTGATAAAGAAAAAAATGGGGGTGGGTAACTTATTGGTATTTGCAAATCTGATATAAAAGGTTTCTATAATTCCTCCTGATTTCAAGCAAAAAAGAAAATTGACTCTGAAAATGGCAAAACTGAAAATCACTATTATTATCAGAGCCACAGCACCTGACTTTTTATCACACAGATAATTCTAGAGGCTGGCTTTTCTTTAGTCTTCTGAAATAAATTTTGATCCATTTTGAACCCTAATCAAAAGATTACGTCAGAGCAGATAGTCTGTGGAGGTGAACTGAGAGTCTGGCCTTGTCTTATTGCCACAGGCCTACAGCGTCACATCTGCATAAACACCTCCCAAGCAAGACAACAGTTTATTCTCCTCCTCTGCTAACCAGGACATATGAGTTTCAATCCTAATTTTTTCTGAAGTTAAACTTTGTTTTCTTGCTGATTTCAGGTTATATTTTAGGGTGTTTGGATTTTCAAAATCTACTTTGAAATGGGGGTGTTTTTTATATGCTCATCTCATGCTCTCTCCTACTGAGTTATTGAGGCTCCTTACATTTAAATAATTGTTTGGAGGACAACTGTAATTTTCTGCTTCATGTGGCAGACAGGGCACTAGTGCAAAGTGTAGGAAATTAACCGGAATTAAAGCTCAGGTAAGTGGAAGTCTTAACTCATATGGCCCTCTCTCATCTTTCCAACATATCAGAAAATAAACTCTTTATCATAAAACAAAAATACAGCATGAAGTTTGGGGCATTTTAAAAGGGGAAAAAGTTATTTGGTAAGTTCATTTTATAGACCTGATATGTGTTGTTTTTCTTTTTTTTTTTTAATTGCAAAATTCTAGCTGAATATCCTTAATAATATGGATCAATGATGCTGTCTATGGCTCATTATAAAAATTACAACTTACAAAAACATTAAATTTTAGAGATAAAAGCTTCTTTCCAAGCCCACTTCTTTTACCATTTAAGTCTCAAAGAGTCTAGGCAATGCCACCCACTGAGAATTCTTGGTGGTAGTTGGGTTAAACCACAAATTTCAAAATAATCACACCAGAGTACCCACAGCCATATCCTGGATCATCACAAGACAAGGAACCCAGTGATGAAAGTTTTTCTTAATCCCACAAGAATCTGTGGTAGGAGAGAGGAGGGCCATGTTGCTATAGCAATTGATCCCTTGGTTTGGGGCTTTTTTGACCTTTCCTCCCATTAGACCACACCTCCAAATTCAGCTGCAGGAGGCAATGAAGGTCTTGTGGGGAGTCAGTCCATCTGTGAGCCCAATAAAAAGAACTTCTTCAGAAAGATCTCCTCTCTGGAGGCCCAGTCAGGAAGCAGAATTATAACTCATTGTTATATGGTGGTATAAAGCCCAGAGGGGATGCAGAATGAAATAAGTTTCTGAAGTACCATCCAACCAAGGCTCCCATATCTTCCAAGATTTCTTGGAAAGAAATTGCTCAAAGAGTTAGAGGTTTGGTGGAGTCTTTTGTTTTTGCATGTTTGATTTTTTTATCACTTAGGTGGTATCCTAGGGACAAGGACCTAGCCACATATTTCCCCTTCTTGACCTTGCTCCTCCATAATATCATGGATATCCTCACGAACTTCCTTTGCATGTTACCTTGACTTTGTTGTAAGGAATTGAGAGAAAGATCTGGCCTGAGTAAACGGCATGTATTCTCCTTACCCATCAGATACAACTTGTCACAAATTAAAACTTGCAGCTGGCTCTCCATTCATCTCCATAGGTGTTTTCAACACAGAGGAAGCATCACAGTACCAGAAATTCTGGGCTTTGGATCAAACATATTTGGATTTAAATTTCAGCAGCTGGATTCAAACATATTTGGATTTAAACTCCTTGAGTAAACTGCCCCATATCTGAGTCAGTTTCCTCAATTACAAAGAGCTGTTATGAAAAAGAAATGCAAACTGAGCATTCAGCACTGTACCGGGCACATATTATGCAAGGGAAAGATGTCAGCTATGATTATGTGCAGAATTAAATAACATAACATCTATGAAAGACTTGGCCTATTAGTAAGAGCTCAACAAACATTATCTCCTTTTCCCTTGAGAAAAAGTAACTTCTTTCTGAATCTGTTTAGATTTCAGGTGAAGACTTTGGATCTGAATCCAAGGAGCTTCCCTGTAGCCACCTAATAATACACATGCCTCCCTCTGCTCGCAGCCCCACAGGGAGAGTGTCTGGAACAGTGTCAGCCCTCTCCCCCTCCTCACCTTCAGTCCAGGTCTATCAAGTCTTCTGTGTCTCATTCACTGTCTGGCTTCTTTTCTCTGAAGCTGGGATGTTTTCCAGTTTCTTTTGATAATGCAGTTTGCAGTGAGATTACAAGCCCTGCCTGCCCTTAGCCCACTTACTCCTCTTCCCTCCTCTACTGCTGTATTCTCCCATCCATTCCTGAGGTGCTTGAGATTTATAGCAACAAAACGAACACATTTGCATTAGATTGATTTTGTCTTAGTCAAACTGGGGTGCATTTACAATACAGAAAAGGAAAAGGATTGGCGAGTTTTATCACAAGGAATTGAATCTATTATCCCAAAATCTGATCCATGTGAGCAACCAAAACAAATATTCTGAGAGATTTCTTCCCTCACAAACTGATTCTTTTGCCTGAATTTTCCAGACAATAGCATTTCATGGGAATTTTTCAAATGGAATATCGTATTCATCCCAGCATAATTTTGAAAGAAGACACCTTAGTAAAATTTTAGGAAAATGATAAGTAGAATATAATAAATAAATAAGAATGAATAAACATCCAGATTTCAGAAATGCTGTAATAATAAGGATTAATCTTTCAAGCATCTTCAGACTATAAATGTTATGCTGAGGGAAAATAGATGTATTTGTTTCCCTCTTGCCTTATGGCCAAAAGAGCAAACCATGCATGATTTTTATGACCTGGCTAGTGATGTGTCCCTTCAGGGAGCTATTAACTCCATCCTTATAGATGGTGCCTGATCTCTGTCAAAAGTAGAAATTGCTTAAAACCAGAAAAGAAGCATTTCATTCCTAAATAGGCCATTAGTGATATTGGATAGTTTGTTATACTGTAATGCAATATTGAAATTCCTAGAGGCAACTGATTTTCAGTAGTGAATTAAAGAGACCAAAACTGAACTGTGTATTTGAGAGATGAGTGAAAAGAATCTTGGGTAGCGAACTATTTTATTGGTTATATGTCAGCAATTGACCTTTTGAAAATAAAATCATTAACTCTCCCAAGACAACCAAATGTAAATAAGCCCTGCCCAATTGTGTGGCAGGTATGAAAACAAATGGATGGAAAACTAACATCTGTTTTGACTAGGATGTACGAGGAGCAGTATTTATGAAATCAAATATCAGAGAAATGACGGTCATCCTCAAAAGAAAGTAAGTGGACTAAAAATAGCAAGGCCTAGTTTTGGTCCTTAGTGATTAAAAGCACGGATGCCTAGGGTCATGAGAGCACACAAATGCAGTAGAGTTTTGAGTATGTGGCTGGATGTGCTGTCCCTGCCTCACTACCCAGCTAATGTGACCTCTGACTGCTTTTTCCAGGAATGCAGATTTCCGAGAATAATGCACATAAACAAAATAGCATCATTTCATATTCTACATTTAGAGGGAAGTGGATTGAACAGTTAAGTGTTACAATAAGTAAAAAGAACTCCCTGTTTTCATGCCTGTATCTATCATCAGGCTTAACGTAGATACCTGTTTGAAAGATTCCAGCTAAATCAGTGCTGACATGAGAGTGATTCACCACAGAGCTAATTACATAAGTACAGAGTTATGTGTGCCTACAAGCTTCCAAATACCAACTCGTACTTCTCATCATTTATATCCAAAAATCCTAGTAAATGCCCTCCCTAAGTACAATGTTTGAATGTTAAAAATGTTGGAAAAGTCACTGTTCTGGTAAATGTATCTTTTATCAGGTACTTAATTTCCTTTCCAAAGTTATTATAATTATTTCAGGAACTCAGTCTTTTTTCCTGGACTTCTTGTTCTCATCAGGACAGATAAACTCTCCAAGGACATTCTGATATTTCTCCTGGCTAAACTCTGGGGGCATTATCAAACGTAAGGTACAGTAAGTTAATATTTCACCAAAGGTTTGAAATAAAAAAGTTTGGAGAGAAGGTTGTTAAGAAACATATTCAGGTTAAAATATTAAACTCCTAGAAATATAAGTATTTTGAATCAGTCTAGATGAGTTCAACATAGTATATAAATCAAAGTCTTTCCTGTTCCCTGGCCTGATTGATAGGGTTTTCCCATTAAAATTGCCCATTCCTCCCCAAATATGGATAATATATAATTCAGAGTTGAAATCGGGTCCCTTGAGTTTCTTGAGATTGGATAAATGTCTCACAACACCAGCAAATAGTCCTTAAAATGAGGTGGCAATCTATAAAACATCCTGATGACTTGTCAATAGGAGGAGGGAGACAGGATGAGATTGCAATCCAAGCAACCTTTGCATGACCTCAACCCTCCCCCCAGAAAAGTAATAAGGACTAGACTGGTCCTTGGGCTTTTGTTTGAGGAAGCTGAGAATAAGAATCATGAACCCCTGTGTTTCCACAGAGACTTAAAATAACCACAACCCCTTCAATTCAAAATTGCTTTATATTTGGTGACCTGAGATTCAAGTAGATAAGATACTGCCATGTTCAAGAATTCAGAAATAATTCACACTATCACTACACTGAGCAGACAACCAACCAGGGCAACTGTGATCCATGGGAGGTGGAGAAAGTCAAGCCTGGAAGGACATATTTAAGGTAGAAAGTAGACTGGGGAACAAGAACTGTTTGAATGCTTTTCAGGGACCCTGAGATTTTAGCTCAAAAAAAAAAAAAAAGAAAAAAGAAAAGGATAACAAAGGTAGAATTAGTAAACCAGGTTTCTAATCAGCTCTGCCACTGATTAATTTTGTGAACTTAGGCTAGTTTCTGAATCTTTCTGGGTCTCAGTTTTCCCTCCTACATATTGGCTCAAATAATGTCTAAGTTACTATCATCTCTCAAAAGTTTATCACTTTGTAACTATTACTTATTCCTCATATATAAGAAATATATAAGAAAACCGGTGTTGACTGTCATCATACAATGGAAGAAGAAAGAAAACAAATTGAGTTTTTTCGGGGTAGATAATGACACTCTGCTGCTCAGCAGTAGGGCAGTTTGTGAGAGGCAAGGGAACAAAGCCAGCTTCTCAGACTAATTGAATGTGGAAGACCTCTGTGCATCACCATGGAGACCAACGGAAAGGTGTCCCCAATAAAGGTCAAAGACGGGAAGAGTAGATATGGCATTACGATAGATCCCTGTAACTCAACAAGATTAATCGCCCCGTACAGTGAGACCCTAATTATTTTCTAAAACAGTATTTCAAAGTATGGGGCACACACCACCTGCTTCAGAATCACCTGGTTACAAATATAGATTCCTTGAACTCACCTCGACCCTCTGAATCTGAATCTCTGAGGAAGGGACTAGACAATCAGTGTTTCTAAGTCCTCCTCATATTTCTTTTGCAAAATAAAAATTGAGAACTATTGATCTAACAAATAGAGGAAAAGGTTGGGATGAAGTGAAGAATTAAAATACCCAGCATGCTCACAAGATATCTTTCCAAGAGGAAGGTTGTTGGTAACAATGGTTGTGTCCAAGGAGGTCTGAAGTTCAAGGTAGAAGATAAACTTTTCATAAATTCTTTAACGCTGTTTGCATTTTTTATCATGAGGAAAAATTGCATATATATTTCTTATACTAGAAGTTAAAAGGAAAACTGCAATTTACATATTGGTACAATTTTCAGAGCTGTAAAAATCAAGCATGGTTTGTAAAGTGAACGGATAAGTGAATAATAGCAGTTTAAACTTCTCCTTTTTTTAAAATATATTTTTTTAGTTGTTGATTGACCTTTTATTTTTATTTATTTGTATGTGGTGCTGAGAATTGAACCCAGTGCGCCAACCATGCTAGGCAAGCACGCTACCACTGAGCCACAACCCCATCCCATAAACTTCTCCTTTTAAAATAAAAATATTTTTTCAAATAACCAGACTTGAAAAGATTAGGCAAAATATAGCCTTATTTTTATATCTTATGAAATAAGGTATGGCAAAGAGGACTGCCAGGAAGAATACTTAATCAATTCAGCTTATGCCTGGTTGATATCCTAGAATTAGTACCTTACTCAGTCCCAGTCCATTTTATGTTGCTAGAACAAAATACCTGAGGCACAGTACTCTATAATGGAAAGGGGTTCGCTTAGCTCACAGTTCTGAAGATTCAAGAGCATGATGCTGACATTTTTCTCAACTCTGGTGAGCGCCTCATGGCAGATGGTATCCTGGTGAGAACATGTGCAAGGAGAGAGGAGTCACTAGTAAGACAAGAAACAAGAGGTTCAAAGGAAGTGCCGTAAGTTATAACAAACTACTCTGACAGGAACTGATCCACTCTATGACCGACATTAACCCTTCCAAGAAAAGAGCCTCCATGATCCAATTACCTTCCACTAGGTCCCATCTCAAAAGGTTCAACCACCTCAATGCACCACACTGGGGACCAAGCATCTAGAAGATGAAAATTTGGGGGAAACACTCAAACCATATCACTTGCTATGCTATTATTTTATTTTTGTTTCCTGGATAATTAGCATTTCTTGTTAACTAATTTACAAGATCCCCCATAAGAACACACCATAATTTCTATGTCCTTTATATTTCTCAGAGGCTTTTTTTTTTTTTTTTGGTACTGGGGATTGAACCCAGGAGCACTTAACCTCTGAGCCACATCACCAGCCCTTTTTATATTTGATTTAGAGACAGGGTCTTGCTGAATTGCTTAGGGCCTCACTAAGTTTCTCAGTCTGGCTTCGAACTTGTGATCCTCTTGCCTCAACCTTCCAAGCCCCTGGGGTTACAAGTCAAAGCCCCTTTTATGGTACATAGCCATGGGATTTGCTCAGTAAAATTCTTATGAAATGTTTTACATATAATACTTCCCTTTTTTCAAAAAAAAAACTGAAATCTAATCAATTAAGACATCTTTTTTAATTCAAAGCTAGCCATAAGTTGTGAGGTCCAACAGTCATTAAAGAGGATATGTGAAAAGAATAAGGACCAGGAACCCCAGGACCATTTTTCACAAATGCCCAGGGCTAAGGAAGTCTGTTTAAGAAAACTCCAGGATCAAGAGGCCGATAGCTGTGAGTTGCAATTGGAGAGACTAATCTAACAAATAGAGGAAAAGGTTGGGATGCAGTGAAGAATTAAAACACCCAAGGCAATGGTTTTAAACAAGGCACCATGAACTTCCATGGAATTCATTAGAAAGGTTCCCACCCCACCGTTCAAGACAGAAGAGACCCAGTGTGTTCTGGGTCCCTTGTGTGTGCTGGGTCCTTTGTGATGAGGGGCAGGATGATCTGGATATAGTGTGAGGGTGCGAGCAGCAGCACCAGCTCCACAGTCAGGCCTTTCCAGACCCTGCAGGTAATATCCATTAGAGAGGTCAGCTCTCTTCTCCTGCCCACCCAGGATGGGTGGAGACAGAGCGAGGGAGAACACCTGGACACTTACCAGTCATTGCATGGGAATCAGGAGTTGCTTCAGAGGCTCAATAGCCACCAGATGAGTGGTGTCCAGGGAGCAGGAGACAACCATTTGATGCAAGATGGACATCTGGGCAATCAGATGACCAATGACATTCCCCCAAAAAGCCACGAAGCAACCCTGGTGGCCAACTACACCCTAAATTCAGAATCCCCCTTTCATGTACAGTTGTGGGCTGTTTCTGGAAAGTACCTGTCTAACCGAGGTCTACTCCCAGTCCTTTCTCTGGGTGAAAACACTGCTGTACATGTCTGCCCTCAGTAACCCATATATTTTGATAAAAAATTATGTGTGGCACTTCTGGATTAAGGCTTTTAAGTAATTATTGTGCCTTGGGTCTGTAAAGTCCTTGCTTAGCATCTGGATTCCATCTAAAGAGAGAAAGGCTCACCAACCCCTCATACCAGCCCCACACTTAACTGACTGCTTTAGGACCCACCTGGGTCTAATTCTTGAACCTGCCCCATAAAAGTCCCAAACCCCAAGCCTGTTTTGCCTCTCTGCATCTATGGAGAGATGTACCTTTATTTGTCAGCTCTGACAAATAAACTCTCTTGTGTATCTCTGCCTGGTCTTCATCTTTCATTTCTCTTGCCCCCATCGCCCCACTTCTCCCTTTCCTTTCAGGATCCCTCTTTCCCATTCCACTGGCTGGATACAGAAGACATGAAACTCTAGGGGTGTACAGAACCACAGGATAGAAGAAGCCTGGGCAGGAATCGTTCCACAAAAGAGACATCAACCAACCAAAAGCTTCTCCCTCAGTGGCTAACTGAGCAAAAATAAACTTCTATGTGTTTGAGATATTAGACCTTGTGGGATGTATTTGGGACAGCCACTAGCATTACCCCAATTCAGGTATTAGTCTAAACCAAGTTACACACTGTGATTTCTGGAGCTAGGGATGGAACTGTGCTTAGATAAAGCTTAGTCCAAAGTATGATTAGCAGAAACCGGGAGCCATCCTATTCTGACTAGATGTTTGCAAGGGACATAAGACTTTTGTGATGAGTCTTACCTGACTTAAAAGGGATGTATTCCTGCTTAAATTTTTTTCTCTCCAAGACACACCCCAGGACAATACCCAGGGAAGAAATAACTCCCCTCCATTTTTTTTCACCATCAATATGCCCTTAGAGAAGGCCATGCATGCTTCCAAAGCCTGGAATACCACCTGGCTGCTAAACAATTTAAAAGTTGATGAGTTTCCTTTTACAAAAAGCATCCCACAAAATAACAAGTCCAGGGGATCCACCATGGCCCAAAACAGAGCCTACAAATTCCCCTGAGAATGTGGACTGATGTATGTTTCCATGCAATTAAAAAGAAAACTGAGGATTTTAATAGGGGCTTGTAATTCTCTCTCTCTCTCTCTCTCTCTCTCTCTCTCTCTCTCTCTCTCTCACACACACACACACACACACTCACACACATACTCTCTCTCTCACACACACACACCCCCCCCACACACACACACACACACACCTTTCAAGATATTTGAATTCCAGACTCAGATTATATCTATGAGGCAAGATCTTGCATTTGGGTCCTAGAGATTGTTCAGAAATAAATAAAGGAGGGTCCTCAGTCTCCAGGAATCGACATAATATAACTATTACCTAAACGGTATAAAACAGAAGGATGCCCCATATGTTACGGGAACAAAAGAAAGGGAAGGGTTAATTCCACACAGGACATTTGGGAGGGATAAAATGAATGTCATGTGTGTAGAAGGAGAAGTCTCCAGAAGAGCAGACAGACAGCACAGCTCCAGTACAGGCCCTGAGACAGGAGAGGACGGAAGCTTACTTACACTGGATCCTCTTGCTTACAGAAGCATTTAGTGTCATAATCTCAAGGCAAGGGAATATTACACTTTTAATAATTCAGCTTCTTGGCTTTTTCCTTTCCATAAAGATAAAAATGCAATTTTTAAGCAATAAACCTGCCACTAAGCACTGTCTGGGACATTGAGAAGATGAAGGGAGGGACGTATTCTAAAACAGCAAAGGACCATGATCCAGGGGAGCCCAAGCCACAAATGGCCAAGGAGATAGAAGTGAAGGCTAGAAAATCCAAATAGCTTTTGCGTAAATGAGCTATGAATCAGGGTGGAGCTATATCTCAGAGGTGCCAGACACCCAGTAGGCGTTCAGTAAATGCTTGCTAAATGAATGGCCCCTACGTTGTGTATACGCTTTGCCATGATAACCTGTGCCAGAAACACTGTTAAAAATTCATTGGTTCTGTCACCCTAATTTAGTGATTCATCCTCTGTCCTTCCCACCCACATGCAATCAGAGCCCAGAAACTTCTCAGGGCTAAACTAGAAAATATGTATTTATTTATTTATTTTTAAAAATTTAAAGGCCTTTCCAAGCTAGGAGTCCCACGCATACCAAGCAATACTTTCCATTCAACTTCCAACTCTGACTTCCTTTCTCAGTCAGGATGGCACATCACTCAGAGAAGCTACCCTTTTAATCGAGGACAATTTTTAAGTGCCTAACATGGCGAGAACTATAAGATCATTTTCTATGGGTACATCTTTAAAGGTCTATATGCATAAATTAGTTTCCCATAGTGCTCCAGAGCTCTAATTATTTTTTAATTTATACAAATACATGCAATTAAAGTGCAATTACAATGCAATTAAAATGCCAGTATAATTAAAATGCAGAAAGAAGAAAATTTATAAATCTGTTCATGAATCCACTTGGTTTCTTTTTGGGTTCCATTAATACCACGTATGATTACAGATTGTGAAAAGTCGTATTTCAGTTTGTAAAGCCATTCCACCAATCCATGCACCTTAACATGTGAAATCTCATCTAGACCCACAGGGTGTATCTTATGATGATTGTTGAATGCGAACCGGTCAAAACTGTTGATTGACAAATATATGGCCAAAAGAAAGGGAGCAAAAATCAAGTGCCTACCCTACAGAGGAATGAAAACTACATGTAAATAAGGTCTTCCAGTTTTTCTTAAACGTTGGCAGGCTACATTTACATATTTCCCTTAGAAGAGCGGTGACCCTCTTTACCCTAATTTCTCTGTAGATGAAGACATTCAGTTAATAGAGACTGACCCGTGGCGCCAGCTGTACACAGTAGACTTTTTAAAAACTGAAGATGATTTCTGCTAAAGGGCTTTCTTTTTTTAGCCTTTTATAGATAGAAGCTTTCAACGGGAAGGGGGGCAGGGAGCCAAACAGAAAGCAGTCCAGTGACATGCTAGAAACTCAAATCTAAAAGGCAAGATTTGATTAAATTATTTTTCATGTACAAACATTTATTAAGCACTTCTAGGCTCTGGGTATATAAAATAACACATGCTGCTAGTCATCTAGGAAACTAAGGCTGCAAGGAGAGAAAAGATATGTGAAAAGCTCATTGCTATACAATGTTAACACATGGTCACATGCATTTTGAGGGTACAGAAAAATGACTAATAATAGAGAGCTCTTCAGAAAGGAGAAAACATTTGAGCTGTGTCTACATTGAACAGTCCCGGAGGAGGACTTTACTATTGTCTCAGTGACTGCTACCCAAACTGGCATTTCATGAGCAGAGGTCAGGGAAGCTAACCATCCACATCCAGGGTCGGTTCCCCACACAAAGAACTGTCCTGCTTTTCCCAGGTCTTAGAAATGTTGAATGTCATGCCAGGCATTTAGGAAGAAAAAAACCTGTTTATTATTATCTGAGCCTAGAGGCTAATTCAGCTTCATATACAAACCACAAAGCATACATTCTGTTTTCTTTTGACATAATTCTAAATTCCAGGAATATTTTCCAAGTTTTCTAGGCATGTAATTATCTTATAAAATAAGGGAAAATTGCATTTTGTTTAGTTTAGAATTTAGCATTCTAACATAAACATACCAATGATGTTTATTCTTTAATATTTTGATATAGTGCAAAAACTGTATTTTTTCTTCAGTATGTGTCTTCTGATAGGAGTGACATTGTAATTCTTGCATAAATCTATAATTTTCAGTATCAACTTCTTAAAGCTGCAGGGGGACCAGAAAGACAATTTCTAATTAACATAAGCCCCAAAGCCCTAGGGCTTTTTCCCCCCATTTTTCTAGAATAATTTCTGTTTATTTGTGAGCATTTTCCTGGGATTTGAAAGATCATGCAGTACACAGCTCTAAGGTATGTGCAGTAGACTGGCCCTAGAACAGACCGCAGAGTGAATTTGCTAGATTATAGAATTTGAGCATCTCCACCTTGATACTGCCAGTTTTTCACAATAGCCATTTTATTTATCCCATTGGCAAAGCTCCTACAATCTTGCTAAGGCTTGGAGCTACTAGGTAACCTTTAATCTTTGCTAATCTCATGGTAACATAATGGTAATCATTGTTGTTTTCATTTAAATTTTCTCAGACAACTAGTGAAGCAGGACATTTCTTATATATCTATTGGCCAGTCAGGTTTCACTATCTGTGAAGTACATTTTTACATCTTTTCTCCATGTTTCTCACAGTTACTTCTCGACTTTTTCTTATTGACTTATAAGAGTTCTAAATCTTTATGTGTGGTGCACATATCCTTATGGGCATTACAATACTTTTAAACCACCCTACTTAAGTTATTTTCAATATCATTATTGCTGTTTTAATAGTCAATGTTTATATTTATTCATGTCTTACCAATTCCTTGTGTCACCATTTCTTTTTGTTTCTCTTCGTACCTTTGGATTTAAGTTCCTTCTTGCTGAAGCTACTCTTCACAAGTTCTTGTAGTGAAGTTCATTTCTACTTTATTTTTCTAGAAATGTCTTGTTTCCTCACTTTTGAATGATAGTTTAGCCTGCCAGTTCTAGATCACAGTTACTTTTCCTTCAATGTTTTTTATATCAGTCTACTGAATTCAGGCTTCACTTATTAATATTAAAATTTTGCAAATGAACACAAGGGAATATTTTCAAGTGATGGAAATGTTCTATATATTTTTATTATGGTGGTGGTTACATTACTGTGTATGTTTGTAGGAATTCATCAAACTGTATACCTGAAAAGGATGAATTTTACCAGATGTAAATTATACCACTATAAATCTAACCCTCCCCCCAAAAAAAAGATAATAAAGACAAGAGTTTCTGATCTTGAAAAAAAAAATTTGCTGTCTTTTTCATGATGTATTCTTTTTATAACCTGACTGTTCTTTTTGGTTTCTCATGAAATCTCTTTCTTTGTTGATTAGTTTCATGATAATGTGTCTGCTTGTGGCCTTATTTGTATTCTATTTATTTTGTCTTGTATTCATTATACATCCAAATCATATTCTTACATCAATGTTGGGAAATTATCAGCCATTACATCTTCAAGTATTGTCTCTTCATTGTTCTGCCTCATTCTTCTTTCTGAAATCTTATTATATCTATGTTAAATCTTCTCATTTCATCCTCGGTATTTCTAAATTTTTCTTCTATATTTTCTATTAGAAATTCCTTGCCTCAGTAGTGTAACTCTATATTGCTTGCATTCAATTTCTTTCTCAGCAATGTTCTTAGAGAATGACAAAATAAATGTTTGGTGCTTTATTCAGTGCTATAGATTTATAGTTTTCAAAAAGAAACTCTGTGTACACTTTGAGGAAAAGCCACTTGCTTGAACATTGCATTGCACAAGGATCCCTGAAGTGTCCATAGGAAATAGCTTGAATCTTTTCTCAAAAACTTCTTCAAACAATTGTACTTCAAAGAGATGAGATATAGCACTGGCAGCTTCAATGTCTTCTCCAAATTGCACAGCAATTGTCTTAACATCATAGTGATGCCAGTCATGGTTAAAAAAAGAAAAAAAAGACTATGTGAGCATGAATTTCTACAAGTTTTTCAATACTGCTAGACATCATGAGGAAGGAATTCTCTCTTCCACAACAAGGATACATTTTGTGATATCTGGGTCCCAAGAACTATACTTAGGGGACAGAAAGGTGAAGATGGTGGGAACACAAGGTTAAGAGAATAACTCTACAAATGGGCCCACTGTGCTGACCCCCACATGCTTTGTTTGCCAAAAATCAATTTACCTGCAGCCCTGCCTGCTCTAAGTACACAGGATATGTCACATTCCTCTGCAAACTACCTGTTATCTATAAGGAAATGCAGGCAGGAAATAACCTTTGATAAGAGGAACCCAAGTTACTTTGAAAGGAGAGACTTTTGTGACCCTTTTTCACAGACAAGATTCCAGAAGGTAAAGATAAATCCTTCTAACCATAAAACCTGTACAAATGATTAAGAATCCAATTAGAACCACTCAGCATGGACCAAGGTGACATAGAGTTGTTATGGCAGTGAGGACTTGAAAGTCTGATGTCACCCTGCTGTCAATCAAAACTCAAGAGGTGGACCTGGGTGGGACTGTCTGGAAACTTCTCTGGGATCCCAAAAAAACTGGAGTGCAGGAAAGACACATTGTCCCTTTCCTCTTTGAGAAGACCTACTCTCTCCTTTGAGATTATCCTGTTTCCATTTCTCTATCCCTTCTAATAAACTCAATTCTATTTGATTCATTTGCAAGTATGTTTGGTCTTTTCATTGTATCATTCCTGTTACTCTGAGTGACATGACTAAAATCTCTCTGACTTGATTGCAAAAATCTGGATTTGAAGGGGGGTCTTGGCACTGCCTCAGTTTCTTGGAAGTCCCCACTTCTGTAACACCATGAAACAAATTTTTTTAAAACTTCAAGAGCATATTATTTAAGAATAATCTTTATATTTGTAGCATGAAGAACATGAAATAGCAGAAAAAAGGCAGATGCTACCACTTAGAGCCAACACAGCTATACTGGCGTACAACTCAAATTCAAATACACTAAACAGCATTAAGCATTCCCCTCACATGAATATAGTAGCCATTTTCAGGAATTCTATTTAACTCATCTGCAAACATGTTTGGTCTTTTCATTGTATCTCATTTTTTAATATCTTATGCTTTCCTTTACATTTTTTATTATTTTAGATATACTTATTTTATGATTTCCGTTGAGTTTCATATTATCTGAAAGTCTGGGGAATTAATTCTCTGATTCATTCTGCCAGGTGACTCTCATTTAGTTTGTTGTTTTCTCATCTGTTTTGCAATCTTGGATTGTGAGTTCCTCTTCAACAAGTTTTGTACTATTAAAGTCCTCTGTTCCTTCAAAATGGTTTCACATTTGCTTCTGTGCAGCTCTTCAGCTCACAGGAATTTTTACTGCAGTCAGTGACTGTAGTGAGCCCAGATAATGTGGCTATTATGATTTCAAAGCCTGACAGAGATTTTTCTTTTTTTTTTTTTCACTCACAGACATGAACTTTGTCACCATTTGTATAGATAATTCTTTTAATCCATCTTCTTACAGAAGGTGCAGGTTTTCAAATTTCAGACTTTATAGGAGAGCTTTCTTTCAAACTCTCTGCCTATACAAGACCAGCCCTCATTTCCTCTGCCTTGTAGTCATTAAAGTCGTCCTGCCATAAACCTCCAGGGAAGACTTAACATCAACTAAGATTCATACTTCTTTGATTTATAGTTCCTTCTTTGTCCCTGGGAACTGAATGTTTCCATTTCCTCATAAGCATAGTTATATATTTCTAAAAATTTTTATTACATTTTATCTAGCATGTATACAATTTAGAAGGGTTTTCAGATTGTTTGCCAGACTGCTGGTACCAGAAATTCTCAATTTAATTTCTTACATACAAATTTTTGCACTAATATCTCAATGATTTAAATTTCCTTGAATTAAATTATGTAATTATAATAAGTTTAATTGAAATAGATTTAAAATTCATAAACACACACACACACACACACACACACATCTGACTCTTTGTAAGCATACAATTGGTAGAAGCAGAAGTTTAGGGCATACTGGAATATTCTGCTGGCTGAGTATGTTTTGCAGACTGTAGACAATAGATAGTATTTTTTACAGGAAGCATGAGGGATATTTTGTGGATTCAATCAGGAGGCTAAATGGAGATTAATGGAAAGAGTAACTGTTATTACTTTTAGGAAATGGACCATGAGAACTGATGAGAAATTAGTCTAGAGAAATACCTAAATTCATATCCTGATAGTATAAAAGCCATTCTGAGAAATTTAGCCTCCATCCTTAGGAAATGGTGGGAGAAAACTTATCAAGTATATAGTCTTGTGAGTTTTCAATAAGAAAACAAAACATTCTGTGTAAAGTTTAACACAAATGTAAGATGCTTTCCTTATTGTTTTGGTATCTATAAAAATTCCCCCACAAAACTAGAACTCAGTGAAGCAGTGTGAATATTCTAAACTTTATATGACTATAAGATTTAGACCATCTCAAGTTTGTTGCAGATGCTCTTTTGAGGAATGCTCACACATTTATTTTTCTGTGGCACCTCAGTGAGCATCTCTGCCATCAAGGGACCTCAGTTACATCCTCTCCAAAGAGGTCGGTCGGCCTGTCAGCCCTGGTGACGTTGGGGAAGGAGAATTTTCCTCCAAGTGCATTCATTCCCTATGTCCTCTGCCTTTATGGGTTTTCTTTAGAACTCTTTATACCCTTTAGTAGTTAGACCCCATTAGTAGTTAATAATTCTTTATATTGAACTTTCTCTATTCTAATTACTGTGTTGGCTCTATTTCCAAACTGGGTCCTGGTTGATGCCCATACTGAAATTTGAAAAAACTGCCCTAGATCACACGATTACCACTGGTTAATTACCAAGGTTTCTTGTTTCTGTTTTTCACCAAAAGTAAGTAAATGACTCCAATAGCCATATAAATCTCTCTTCTTAAAACATTAAGAATCATAAATACTAAAAACTTATATGCTCAAATAACTATTTCTCAGGGAAATTCTGACATACAATCACATAATGTATACTATGTGATTATGGCTATATATGTAATTTGTACAAGTGCTGGTGTTTTTCTGATTGTAAAGACTATAAAATACAGATTGTGGGGAGGGAATAGCCCAGGTAATCATCATTCAAAGCAAGATTAATTATCTATGGAACTAAGAGATAATATTAATAATTATATTTCAAAGTTATTTGAAAAGTGATATAATTATTCAGTTAAAGAATTCTATTTTAATCACAAAATGAGTATAAAGGTCAGGAAAATTTAAAAAAATATTTTTAATATCTGCTTTATAAAAGGAATATCCTTTTTAACCAGAAACACAAGATCTCACACATAACATATTGTACCCATATTGTAGGGAGACAAATACTGCTCACAGTTAGAAACTCAATCTTAATTTGCTTATTGAATTAAAATAAAAACATCTATTCAATCAAAATTGCCTACAAGTGTTGAAGTTTCTATTGCTTCTCTGAATACATTTCTTAGAAAAGATTAGGCGGTTAAAATGGAAAGTCTAGAAAAGAAAGTAGTAATTGTACATCAAAGCTATAGGTCACAAAGTTTCAGAACTTAAGCTTTTGTTTCCAAGCTAACTTTAATTATATGAACCTGAATTTTCACATGTCCTCTTAGGAATTCTTCTCCCCTAAAAGTGAATCAATGGTAAAAATCATTTTTTATACAGAGTCTTGAAAGATCTGGTATATTCTTTAAGGATCATTTTAAACAACAGATTCATCAAGACACAAAAATCACAAAGGTAGTCATATCTTTTAAGATGTATTCTTTTTATTTTAAAAAATTTTTTTGTAGTTGTAGATGACAGCATACCTTTATTTTATTTGTTTATTTTTATGTGATCCTGAGGATTGAAACCAGTGCCTCACACAGGCTAGAGAAGCACTCTGCCATTGAGCTACAGTCCCAGCCCCTTAAGACGTGTTCTTAACCACACTTACATTTATGTGTCTTTAGTCTTGACATTACTCTGAGACAAATTACTAAAAAGTGAGGGTGTTTTCTTGGCAGAACTGCAGCAACTTACTCAGAAACCAGGGCCCCTGTAAGTCTCTGTGTGGGACTGAAATTCTGACTTCTTCTGGTCTTCATGGCATGTAAATCTTAATCAATGCTATGAAAAGTGTAACTTTAAAATTCTTATTCCTGCTTTCAGTTTCTTTTAAATTTTAGTCCCCTTTTTCCTTTGTTGTCTGGGTAGAAAGATCATGCAAGGATCTTAGCCTCTGATTTTTCCAGTGGCACGTACATGGAACCCACTTTTCTTGCAGATCCATTGAATGTCTGACTGACATTTGCATCTCATAGTATTGATGTTCTTCCTTCCTTACTATTATGGCTGCACTCAGCCTGATGTCCACTTATTTTCCGTGCTTATTCACTAGTATAGTGGTGGTTGATCTTGGCCTCTGAACTGTTGATGATCCATAACTCAAATCCTTTAAATGTATCTAGAACCAGAAAGATCTTGCTGATTTGTTTTCAACCATTCATTGATTTCAGTTGTTTAACATAAAACATGCTCATTTACTTTCCAGAAAGAAATGCCCTGGGTTTTTAAGAAACGCCTGATTGCCTCAGTAGAATTTTTGACACAAATATTTGAGTGGGAAACCACAAATCTGGATCCCATTCACATCCTAAAAGTGCAAACATAATTTCTAGTTATTTGCTTGTGAAGAGGGTTCCAGAAAGTTCTGGTTGTGCTTATCTGAGAGGAGAAAGTATATTAATGTGTTTCATGGATAGAGCAATCTAGTGATGAAAACTTAAGAACTTGTGTTGGTCGCTCCTGGTTGCCAGAAAGTTCTAATTTCTCATATTACTTAACTGGGATCCTCTGAACCTGTTAATATGCATACTAAGCCCTGAGATCTTTTTAAAATATAGATTCTGATTCAGTAGGTCTGAAGTAGATCCTGAAATTCTACATTTCT
The DNA here is from genome assembly GCF_001458135.2 of Marmota marmota marmota. Lineage (NCBI taxonomy): Eukaryota > Metazoa > Chordata > Mammalia > Rodentia > Sciuridae > Marmota > Marmota marmota. The sequence continues at coordinate 9,545,258 of NW_025999842.1, read as the reverse complement.
AACAAGCTCCTAGGGGGGCCCACTTTGAGCAAACAGGCCTCTAGGTTATATAAGCAAACCAAATAAGAAGAAAATGCATGTGCTCTTCTAATAAATGGGCCTTGAAAGTAAATAAATTTGAAAAGGGAAAATCCTCTTTTCTGATAGAGTGACTTCCAGGGTCCCTTTCTGGAAAATAGGAGTCAGAGGAAAAGTCATCAGAAAGTTGAGTCTGAAGAGAGCTGCGGATACGGCTCCCTGGCAGGCCAAGCCACACAGCAGGCCTACTGGTCCCTGCCAAGGAGCTGCAGCGGAGCAGCAGCCCGAGTGGGTTGGAGAGCTGGGATGCGTGAGGCCTGCCTGATGGTTCTGAAACCCGGCTGGCCTGATGTGTAGCAGCCAGTCTTGAGGCCAGCCAAGGCAGCACACTTGCACACAGTGGGGATACCCGCTGCAGAATCATGATCCATGTAGCACTGCAGCCCCATTGGACGACCTCAACCTCTCACTTCCTGACCTGCATGAGAAAATGGAAGTGGGGCAGACATGAATGGAAATTGGGACTCAAAAACTGACCAATAGGGCTGGGGTTGTGGCTCAGCAGTAGAGCACTTGCCTAGCACTTGCAAAGCTCTGGGTTTGATCCTCAGCACCACATAAAAATAAATAAATAAAATAAAGGTATTGTATCCAACTACAACCAAAAAATAAATATTTTTTAAAAATTGACCAATAGCATTAGTACATTTCCAAGCCCCAATTAGCATAAATTTGGACCAATAGCAGTGAACCAAGTTCTATGTACCCCTAGACTAGTACACTCCTATGGAGAAAAACTTGGCATAGGTCCCTGTGGGAAGCCATCTGTGAAATGCCTGAGGACTTTTCTCCTCAACGCAGCCAGGGAAGGGAGAGGCTTGGCACTGGGAACTTCCTGGGGCACTCCCACTGAAATAGACCACCCAATGCATGTGACCTTCCCCTCCACTCTGCTGGAAAGGTCCTGCCCAGCAGCACTGGAGACAGGTGGAACTGTTAGGAACTGAGCACCCACCTACCCCTACTTTATCCTATTTTGGTGAAGAACTTTCCATGAAAGCCTTTGATGTTTTCTGATATAAATAAAGCAAAGGAGGGCTTCTTTGTTTGTTAGAAGCTGGACTCCTCTGGTCAGCTTGCCTGTCCTGCCTCCGCTTTGAAACTACTTTCTCTGTTGTGTGGTTATTTCATCGTTCTATTTTTCCTAGCTTTTTATTTCTTAGCCAGCCTATTCCATTGGAGGGGAACCCCATTTTCATTGCCCACACAAGGCTGGGAAGTAGGTCCCCTCTTGTACTGCAAGAGTTCTGTTCCTGTTCTTCAGTAAATCTTAGGGTTACACTCATCTGCTCTGTGGATTTCATTCTTCTAATTCAGGAGACGAAGAACCCAGAAAGAAGAAGAAATTGAAGATGAGCTTCTGGGGTCTGCTGCAACACTGAAAGGCATAGCCCCCCACTGAGAGCTGTAACACTTCTTGGCTGCAGAGACCTGCACCTCATGCAGACCTCACCTGACAGCAGAAGCAGAAAAACTCTAGTCTCACCCACTAGCAAAAGCAGAGAATTAATGGGCTGGGGATGTGGCTCAAGCGGTAACGCGCTCACCTGGCATGTGCGGGGCGCTGGGTTCGATCCTCGGCACCACATAAAATAAAAAAATAAATAAATAAAGATGTTGTGTCCACCGAAAACTGAAAAATAATTAAAAAAAAAAAAAAGCAGAGAATTGAGCTTGAGCTTCATCGCAAAACTCCCGTTTCATTGCTACAATGTACATCTAATCATCCAGTTCAGGTAACATTGAAGACTGACCTGCCTACTTCTACTCTTCCTTTGAACAAGCAATGGGAGAATTTACCATCCTGCTTATTACCAGCATCACACTTAGAGTCAAAAACTCACCGAGTGAATTTGCTGCACTTTCATATCACTGATAAGATATTAAAGGAGTGGCAAAAGCCTTTTCTCCCAGAGCTTCATTGCGCTATTTAGAAGATACATTCTAATGTCCTCCATGGGGCACTGCCTGGCCTCCCCCAGGTGAAGCTTCCCAACCTTGCAGGCAGTGGTAGCAAAAGGGAGGGCTCAAAAACACAGGCTGCAAGGCAGACAGACCCAACCAGGGTCCCAACTCACCTACCAGTTATGTGACTGCTGGTTTTTGCATCTATAAAATAAAGATAATTCTTACTACACATGATTGTTGAAAGAACTAAATGAAAAAATGCACACAAGAGACCATGTCTGGCACAGCATAAGAATTCAATAAATTGATATTATTTTGTTGTTATTGTTATAATTATAATTTCTAAATATCCCTTCTGAGCTTCTGCCCAATATTTTCAACTACCCATAGTTCTATCTCTCTAGATATCCTTTATGAATACATCACACTCAGTCAAAACAAATCCTTTAGCATTCTCAGGAAATTGATTACTTTTTCCCCTTCACATCATCTTCACCTGCTATTATCTTTATGTACAAATAAAATATCTAGAAGCCACCTTTGATTCCTGTTTCTTCTTCACTTCCACATTAAACATGTTATCTATTCTATCTCTTTAATTAGTAAATGCCTTCCTCTCTCTTCATTCCAACTGACAATGTCCTGGTGTACACTTTTCACTTTCTCTTTCTGCCATAGACCCTTGGTACACATTCCACAAATGTTTCCAAATGACCCCAATTTAAATACTCTGTCCTGTTGTTTCCATAACTACACTAGCACTTGCTGAACCATGTTCTCATTTTTAAGTTAAGAAATAGAGCCTCTCCACTCTCCATCTGGCCGTGGGTCACTGTCCTAAATCATGTGTTACTCTAACACTGAAGGAATCGTTTTTTTAAAAAAATATGGGACATTGCTCCAAAATGTAAATAAATATGGTGGTATCCTATTACCACAAGCTCCACTTAAAGTATAGAAAATAATTCATTATTGGGGCTGGGGTTGTGGCTCAGTGGTAGAGCGCTTGCTTAGTGCATGTGAAGCACTGGGTTTGATCCTCAGCACCACATAAAAATAAAATAAAGGTATTGTGTCCACCTACAACTAAAAAATAGATATTAAAAAAAAAAGAATCCATTATCAATTCCCAACCTCCCTTTCAAGCCCGTCTACTGCCAAACCTTTACATGCCTCATTTTATACACTCTAGACAGAGGCAGGTTTTCTCAAATATGAAGATTTGAGAATGCACAATTCAACCCTAACAAGGCACAGAACCTTTCACTTGTCACCAACGATCCCTTCTCTTTGGTAAGACGTCCAAAACATTTCTCTCAAGGATATGTAGCTACTCATGGCTCTGCTGCAGATATTACTCTCCCATGAACTTGTTACAGAACAATTCCTTCCAGGTCTGACTTTCACCAGGCTTCGAGACTCTCTCCCTCTAGACTGAGCTATGCAGGGACAGGCCAACAGTTTACTTCTTTCTGTTGAAAACATGTAGCTAATCTTCTATTAAAGTTTAGTGAATAAATGAATGAATGAGCTGGCCTGGAGAGAAGGAACCCTGGACTCAGTTTGGAAGATAAATTGAAGGACATCCATTGGTGTTTTTCAGTAGGGAGGATTATAATATCTCAAATACCAACAGGCTTTATAAATCAAAGCATATCCTTCATTTTTCTCCTATAATAGGAAGGACACTGAGAATTATACAATCATATTAGAAACTCAGATAGTCAAATATATAGATAGGGTCAAAAAATATATCAGAAAGACCCTAGTGAATGAATGTTTTAAAAAAAATATGACAGGAAATAATGGCAAATGTCCAGGTCATTTGCATAAGGTTTTGGGCAACCAATGGAACTTTGGTGACTTGAGGAAGACTCATAGCCCCATGAAGAAAGATATGAGTGGGCATTCTTCTATTACAGGTGAGAATTAAGGGGAGGTTATCTTGAGCTAAAATGGGTACCCTTCTCTCCAAACCAGTTCTATTGTGTACATAACAGGGTAGCTTAACCAACAGAAATTTATTGTTTCACAATGCTGGATGCTAGAAGTTCAAAATCAAGATGATAGAAGGGTGGGTTTGTTCTGAAGCTCTGGGGAATAATCTATTGCACACCTCTCTCCTAGCTTCTGGTAGTTTGCTGACAAACTTTGGCACTCATTGCCTTCTTCTGCCTCACCAGAATCTCTGCCTGAATCTTCACATAGCTTTCTCCAGGATCAAGTATGTGTCCAAATCTCCCCTTTTTATATTTTTAATTTTAATTTATTACATATGACAACTGGATGCATTATAGTTCATATTACACAGATAGAGCCCAATTTGTCATATCTCTGGTTGTACACAAAGTAGAGTCACATCCTTCATGTCTTCATACATGTACTTAGGGTAATGATGACCACCACATTCTACCTTCTTTTCTTCCCCTATGCCCCCTCCCTTCCCCTTTTTCCCCTTTTCCCCTTTGCCCTATCTAGAGTTCATTTAATCCTCCTATTCCCCCCACCAGCATATTATGGATCAGCATCCTTAAATCAGAGAAACCATTTGGCATTTGGTTTGAGAGGATTGGCTAATTTCACTTAGCATTATGTTCTCCAGCTCCATCCATTTACCTGCAAATGCTATGACTTTATTCTCTTTTAATGCTGAATAATATTCCATTGCGTATATGTACCACATTTATTTTTATCCATTCATCTACTGAAGGGCATCTAGGTTGGTTCCACAGTATAGCTAATGTGAATTGTGCTACTACTATAAACATTGATGTGGCTGTGTCCCTGTAGTATGCTGCTTTTAAGTACTTTGGGTATAAACCAAGGAGTGGGATAGCTGGCTCAAATGGTGGTTCCATTCCCAGTTTTCCAAGGATTCTCCATACTGTTTCCATATCAGCTGTACCAATATGCAGTCCCACCAGCAATGTATAAGTGTGCCTTTTTCCCCCACATCCTCGCCAATACTCCCCTTTTGATAAGGACACTGGCCAGATTGGATTAAAGGTTCACACTATTCCAGTGTGACTTTATCCTAACTTAACCAATTATAATTGTAACAATCCTCTTTCCAAATAAGGTCACCTTCTAAAGTACTTGTTGTTAAAACTTCAAAATATGAAGCCCTGAGGGGACATGTTTCAATCCATAACAAAGAGTTAAAGGGTGTCCACCCCAAGAGATGTTATTCTCCCAGCATCTTGGTTCTGTTTGTGAAAGACTTACCAGAAAGAGAACTCAGGAAGAAAAGGGGTAGGAGATTACCAGCAAACACTGTCAATTAACCACTCATTACTGTGAACCCTTGCCAGTGGAACTAAGGGACCCCTTGGAAAAGCATTGGGCCAACTGGTTTACCTAAATCCCAAGGTGTTTGAGTGAAAGTCCTATCTAATTATTTGTGTCCAAATTTTAGTTATGCATACAATGTAGACTGTTCAAAGAGGGAAAAGAATTTGACCAAGTTGTCTCTCAATCACAATTTATAGAAGAGGAAATCAAGACCCAGGGAGGGCATATATGCTATGATTTAGGAAAAAAAGAAAACCAGACCAAGAGGCAGAACAACTCTTTTTTTAAGTTCATGTTCTGACACTAATTCAAGGATCTTAGGAAAACCACTCCATCTCTCTGAGCTGAACTATCCTTATCTTAAAATATGATGCATCCTTTACAAGGGGGCTCAATTGATTAAAGGAGATAATGAATGTAAGACTACCACTCAACTCTAAGAGATGGTTCTATAAATCCTAAGTACAATGATCAAATCGTATCACATTTCAAATCTACAGTAGAGAGGATTGGTTGAATGAATGAATTCCAGATCTCAACTCTGAATACTGACTTGTTGAGGCCTAGAAAATTAGACTTCCACAAGTCCTGATTTACAGCCTGACAGCTTCACAATCATAGAGACAATAGATTTTGTGAAGGCAGTGTCTCTGTTATCCAAGAGAAACCCTTGTGGTTGCTGCTTGTGTTCTAGGCAGCATATTAGAAAGACCATATACCCTGGCAAAACTCATAAGGGTTTTCTGCACCTTGGTTCCCCAGGCCCTGGGGAAGCCTTCCTGGATGCTGCTGACCCTATCTGGTACACTTCTCAAGGGATAAGCAAGTGAACCCAGAAAACAAATCCATAACAGCCAGCATCAGCCTCCACAGTGATTACTCTATGGCTGTGGGGGAGACCTTTGTACCCACTATGATGGCTGAGTGTTATTACTGTATATTACAAGCTCTGACCTGGGGTTTCTTTTTCCATCCGGTGACTCACTCTTTTTCTTAGTACCAACGAGACTGTTTCTTGTAGATTGATCAAAATGTTCACACAAAATCTCTCACTTTAGTACTCGACCAAATAGGGGCTGGGAAAAGGAAGTCAATTTCTGTGCAAATGGGAGAAACTGGCCCAATTATAAGGTAAATCCAAATAGTATGTCATAAAGGGGCATCCTAAAGGGAAATTATCCTTTAAAGCATAGACAATACTCATCACTCTAAATCTGTGGCATCCGTCTTTAGGGTAATTGGACTACAGTGCTTTATCCAAACAAGTGATATTTAAGAAATCATTAGATCCTGGAGGATGTACTTTACAACATTAAAATAAACCTATGTTATTGGGCCCTAAAGAGCACAAGCGGTGATCATTTTTTTATTTGATCAAAATGGTTTGCAATTATTCCTGCTGGGAGACTTATCCATTTGCATCTTGCAGTCGGTTTTAGAATTTTATCCCTTTGATCTTGCCATAATATCATGATTAATTGATTGATTCAAGGGCTCAAGAGTCAATAAACTCAGTATTTGTTATTATTTATTATTTAACTGTCCTCAGTGTGCCGGTTGGCATTCAGAGGCTAAAGAAAATACAGTCCACTCTCGAGGCTTCTTAAAGAATTGGTTATGTAGGGAGAAAAAAGAAAACTCCCTTTTTTGTTCCATTATGTAAATACTAATGGGAAAAAGATAACCAAAACTACATCTGTATTTATGAGTCATTAACATGCGCTAAAGGTTCAGATTGTTGCTCACTTTAAATTGAATTCCTGGTTTACATATATTTATGTGGATCCACACTTCTTTCTGTACCTGCATCTGAAATGAGAGCTCCCACTTCAGTTATTCCTCACAATGGAAAAGTGATTTCACTTGGGCATTAAGAAACACACAGAATTAGAAAAAACACTGAGGGATAAAATGGTTCTCAGTTCAGAATAGTAAAAAATAAGTAAGCCCAGGGATGTTGATTGTGCCCTGGTGACCAAGGCCTCTTCTACCTGAACAAACACTGCTTCACAAATGGACTTAGTAGCAAAGAATGGGTCACTGATCACAAGAAAATATAACCTCCTCATGATGCCCTGATTTGCTGTTAAGAGTTCTGGTCAAGTTCGCCAAATGGAAGGTATCAGGGTAAATGAACAAGTAACCAGCTTTATGAGGCAATTCTCCAATCCTGCATTTTAAAATAAATTATCACCAAAATACATACCTTACAAGAGGGTGACTTGCTTAGTAAATAATGTCCTGCATGGTTATTGTAGCCTCATCAGATGAAGAACACAATGACAGGATGATTATTTTATGACCATTTTATATTTTACAAGGGATCAAATAAAGACAGAAAGAGCTTAGTGAATTTTTTCCAAGGCTAAAATGAAGTCAGTATTAGCAGTAAAATATAAAAACCCTTGCTCAGGGTTTTCAGAGAACCATCTCTGTAGGCCCTATTTCTAACCATAAACTGTCAATTGCTATAGAAATGCTGTTACACAATATGCTACTCTCACTTGAAGCTCTGGGAGATATGTTTGCATAATCCAAAAATGGAATTCATCACCAAATACCCAATAAAAACCCAAAGGTGTAAGGATGCCACTGAGCTAAGATTGATGCTATGTCCTTAAAGCACCAGCTGTGTAAAATATGAAACCATCCACCATGCTGCTGTCCCGATGGAACCTGATGAGAGGCACTTGGAATACCACATGTCCTGCATGACAGGCGAGACAACAATGGTCGACCAGATGTTCTTTTCCTTCTCATTTGCATGGTCAAGACATATGGTAACTGGGAAGAATGAAGTCATCCCTTAAGCAGTGATATGAATGACTTGAAATATAATTATTTTAAATCATAGACCCCACACCTGTCATGAACTACTGGTGTTTGAACCTCTGAAAGCAAACATGCTAAGTATAACCTAAACACCTTATGTCATATGTTTTTTTTTTTTTTTTTAATGCCTTACCACACACATTTGCCATCCCTGAAATAAAGCATAGCTCTTTGGATAGTTCAAGATTGCATAGTTTTATCTGGAGAAAAGGTCTGGTTTCTTTACACATGTTAAACTTGGGAGTATTTCAACACTTGCAATAGCAATATTTGGATGTCAGTAAGATCTAGATTTCAGCACCAAGGGATGATTTGGTATATAAAACATCTGGTGTGTTTGTGAGAGAGTATCATATTTAAATCAGCAGTTTCCATGTCCCTTCTGGTTAAATAGGCCATTTGATAGCAAAATGAGTTTCTGATTTATGTACCTGTCTTTTTGAAGACTAAAATAAGACTAACATGTAGTTTTAAAGGTTGCCATAAGTAAAAAATAACAGAAAAATAAGGAAAAAGAAAAAAAAATTTTTTTTGCTTGCCATTTTGAGAATCCAAGAAGCCAGACCCCAGCTCTAACTTATTACAGCTGATTTTCACTCTCAAAGATACAGAGAACAAAATTTATAGTGACTTAAGGAGCACAAATAAAACCAAATCCCTGAAATTTGGCTTGTTGAGAATTCCCAAAGAGTATGTATGAAACTGTTTTCTTGGATTAGAAAGAGGGAGGAAAAACCATGTATTCTTTATTCTTGCAGCATAATTAATTTCCAGAACAAGAAGCTATGCTCTATATATGTTTTGACAGATCTCCTAAAATTCTAGTAATGTCAACACTCTATATGTGCCTTAAAGAAATCCTACAAGCAAGGTACATTAAAGGAGATTACCGTGCTATAAAACATATTCTAATTGATTTATATAAAGCCTCCTTTGGTGTAAGTCATCACAGAGTTGTATATTGAAGCCAGTATATGAGCCACACCAAAGAAGGGAAATAAGATTTGAAGTTTTATTCTCATATAAGATGTGGTTCCAAATGAGTAGAGCTTCTAGGTTGGAAACATACTTCTGAAACAGTGAGGATGAGATTTTGGAAGGGTAGACCACAGAGATATCTGGCAAAATCCAGAGAAACCATGCAACAGCTTCTGTAGTGGAAATGTAAAGGGGGAAGGGCTTAACTGTGCCAGACAGGTCATAATCCAACACCATTAGGCCCATCTCTACTGATTTCAGTGTTACATAATGAATATGAGATCTCCAGTAGCTTTAAGTGAGTGATTAGAATTGCTGACAATACCTACCAGCAGAATTCTGAAGTTAAATCAATCCTGAAAAGCCAGTTTGGATACAGTAGGAGACTAAATGGCCTTTCCACATAATGGAAGCACAGCCGTGGCTGCAGATGAGAGGACAACACCAAGACCACAACCACCCTGCATCCAGGTGACTCCAGGCAAAATTGTGAACCTGGTGTGAATTTTACCACTCACTCACAATCACCGTCTAAATGTTCTGATTTTCATTTTCAGTGTCTCCCTCCTAACAATTTTGGTGTTTTTCCTACCACCCATCACCACATGCCAATACACTATTCCCTGTGGAACTGCACTGCCCTTCCAAGCACATCATCCCCTGTTGTGGGCTTCCAAAAGATGCTTTATCAAAATGAGGAATTTCCCCTCTATTCCTAATTTGCTGAAAGTTTGTTATTGTTATTGTTGTTGTTGTTGTTATCATGAATGGGTGTTGAATTTTGTTAAATGCTTTTTCTATGTCAGTTGATATGATCACATGGTTTTTCCTTTTGAGTTTGTTGATGTGAAATACTTGGAATTTTAAATATTGGACTTGCCCTCATTTGCTTTATAAAATATGAATAGGGAAACAAAACCATATTCAATTAGTACAACAAGTAAGAAAAGCCACCTCAACATTTTCTGACATATGAGAGAAGATTGGAAAAGCTTGCTGATGTTATTTTAATGTGAGAGGGCATAAAATCATTTGACTTACAAAGACAAAAAAGAATGTTGCTAGTTCCTATTATAAAGAATATTTTAATTATTACCTAAAGTATGAAAGCTCTAGAGTTCTTTAAATTCTCTTTTCATGGAGAAAATCCCTTAGTTCCTACACTAGAATATCAGGGGTATAAAAGAGTATTTTTATTTTTAAAAACCACAAAAAACGTTTTTTTCTTTATTTATTTATAGCAGGAAATGATCCACTCTAATGGAACTACATCACCAATTTGTAATTTAAGATTATTACTTCTAAGATCTTAAAAAAATCTTACTGTATTTCTCAGAAGTATAAAAAGGATAGTACTTGGTATTTACTCAACAAGAGAGATAAAATGAATCCCATATCTGAGTATTTTAGTTAGCTTTTTGTTGCTGTAGTGGAAACATAAAGGGCGAAGGGCTTAACTGTGCCAGACATGTCATAATCAAACACCATTAGGCCAATCTCTTCTGATATCAACATTACATAATGAATATGAGATCTCAGTTAGAATACCTGACAAGAACAACTTAGGCTGGGGTATAGCTCAGCAGTAGAGCACTTGCCTAGCATGTGGGAGGCACTAGGTTCAATCCTCAGCACCACATACAAATAAATTAACAAAATAAAGGTATTGTATCCATCTACAACTTAAAAAAAAAAAAAGAGCAACTCAGAGGAGGAAAAATTTACTTGGGGCTCATAGTTTCAGGGGTCTCAGTTCATAGATGGCTGATTTCATTGCTCTGGGCCCAAGTGAGGCCACACATATCATGGGGGGAAAACAGGAGGAAGCTGTTTCCCTCATGGCACAGTCAGAAAGCAGAGAGAGAGAGAGAGAGAGAGAGAGAGAGAGAGAGAAGGAACGGGCCACAGGAAGAGCAACTCTTTCAGGGCACACCCCCAATGACCCACCTCCTCCAGCCAGGCCCCCACCTGCCTACATTTACCACCCAGTCAGTCCATTCAAACTAGGATGAACTGATCAGGTTACAGCTCTCCCAAACTAATCATTTTACCTCTGAATATTCCCACATTAACAGCAACTTTGGAGGAACACATCACATCAAACCATAGCACTAGCCTTGTTCACAGGATTCAAGTCCCCTCTGCTAAACTAATTTATAATAAAATATTTATTAACAAGGCATTCAAGGGTGTTAACATTAAGGAGATATTTAAATTTTGTTTCCTTATACTTATCACTCTCATCTGGAGGTTCACCTCCAAGTCAGGTTTTCAGGCAGTAGACTGAATACATGTAGATCAAGGCAGGAGAGCTGTAGAGCTTTTGGGCTCTCTCAGATACCCCATGTGGCCGGTTGCCAAATTCAATGACATATAAGGCTTTTCAGTGTCCCTAGGTAGCTTGTTGGAGGATTGGGGGGGGGGGGGTTGTTTTTAATTTTATCCTGAGGTTTTAGTTGTAATTAGTGGGAGGGATAGGCTATGGTGAACTTAGGCTGCCATAGTTAAATCAAAACTCAACAGCTCACTTCACAAACGAGCAAAAAGGCCTGGGGAGATGGACAATAATGACAGAAATTCCTTTTTTATGGTTGACAAAACTCTTCCTCATAGACGGCCCATTACATTGCTCTGGGCCCAAGATGAGGCAGCACATCATGGCAGAGAGAGAGAGAGAGAGCGAAGGGGCCATATTTCACCCTCACAGTAATCAATTGTGTGTGTAGCCTTATAATGGCACAGATTCCAGCAAGCTGCAATTTACGTTACAAAATTATGACTGTGCTTAGCATTTCATTTTATTTTTCTACTGTTGTTCCAGATTTATACAAGTAATATAGCCCAACAGACAATGCAGGAGGATGAGGATTTCCAATGTGAGAAAATAAATTTGCAATTAAATAGAAAAATTTTAAGAGAGGTCTCAAACTGAGACCAAACACACTAGAGACAGCCTGTACTTTCCTAAAGGTATCCAAGGGTGAAGTTGGGGATGAAACCAAAAGTCATACTGAGCAGAAAGGAAAGAAACGGAATTTGGATCAAAAGAAGTAGAAGGTTATTACCAGACACCTTTACCTCTATGCTGGACATATCAACATAGAGAAAACCATGATATCAGAGATCAAGTGCTTTTCTCCACTTGTAAAATGATTCTTTTCACTTATTAGTTTGACTCATGATGTCTTCTATCTACTTTTTTCCCCCAGAACATTCACATATACTCAGTCTCATTTTGACCATAGAATAACATGAAATTGACCAGATAGGCATTTGCTTTTCTGTTAACAGGTTTTTATTGCTACCTTTACAAGGGAGAAAATGAAGCCAAGAGAGTTTTGTGTACTTTACTCACGGTCACACAGCTAGTTTGGAAGTGAACAGGACTTTGAACTTTAAGAAAACATGAATCTTCAAAACATGGTATAGCAGGTTAAACATGGCAGAGCGATGCATCCATAGGACTGTGTCCTAAACCCCATGAAATGACAGTAAAAGGATTGAAAAGATTTCAAATGACTAGCTATGGAGATACCTGGAGATAGCAGACCAGAGATTTCAACAAATGTTTCAACAATGGTAAAGGGATGGAAGTATGGTTCTGATATAACACGAGGAAGGTACAGGTAATCTACTGCAAAGAGAGGAGTACTGAAAAGAAATGAGGCCCGTTGGTACACAGAATCACAGTAAATCCATAACATGAAAGCACAAGTGGGCAGAGAAGGCAGGAAGGCCACAAGGCATGGCAACAAACCCACAGGCAGTTTTCCCTGCACCACTACCTCTGCTCCACGCTGAGACCACAGGATTCTTTTCTGGGGAAATTGATCCCAAGTCTCAGGGGCCACCATATTATGTGTCAGTGGAGGAGAGTAGATATGAAGTAAAAATAACAAGATCAAGTGACAATCTGTATTGTGACCGGTGGGACTTCTTAGTCTCTTTTCCTGACTCTGGTTCCAAAAATAATAGCAGACAGTCTTAACTTCCCAGGCAGAGAAGGCAAGGATTCTTCTCTAAAGAAACGGAATAGCTAAAAACAAAAACAAAACAGCACCAAACAAAGCAATAAAAACAAAAAGTGGCCTCAGATATTGGTGAAGGGTAAAAGGGGAAACTCGGATTTCCAGGGTTAAGGCTGACTTTCCATCTGGCCATCCTACACAGGAATCCTACAAGCCCACAAGCTTCCCCCCATACACACCCCAACACACACAGAGACTTCAATCTCCTTTAAGTGTCTCACTTTAAATCTGAATGGACAGTCTAGGGTGACCTGACATTGGAAGCAGGCCTTCAATATGAGAGGGATAAAAACAGGCAAAAAGAATACAATAACAATATACACTGAAACTATGAATAATATCTTCATAAAAATAAGAAAAAACCTTCAATTTTTGCTGCTGCAGAAAAAAAAATTAAAAGTGTTTGTTAGGGGGAAGGCATGGTAGAGAATTAGAATAATACATAGAAATTCTTAGAAATTAAAAACATCCTGTGGAGTGACATTGGCCAAATTATGTTGTTATATTGTGTTATATTGTGAACTCTGTGCATGTACTAATATGTAACAACAAATCCTATCAGTATGTACAACTATAAAGCACCAATAAAAGTGTGGGGGAAAAAATAAAATACTGTTCCTTCCCTCCCCTTCTCCCAAAATCATAGCAAAATGAAAAAGTTGGTAAATAAAGTGAAGAAATGGAGGAGGAATAGAGAACAAATAGACAAAGAGATAGAGAAATGGAGAACAAGGGTGAGAAAAGTTAGAAGATAATCCAAGAACCTTGTATTTAATAGAAGCTCTAGAGAGAACAAAATAAATATTGGGGAGATTATGAAAGATTTAATTTTCCCACAACAAAGCTCTCCAGAACTAAAAAAATATGTCTCTAAACTATAAGAGTCAATCTCAATAAATGAGAAAAGACATACATCAAGGCATTGTTGGGACTCAGAACGTGATACCCCAAAGTATGGCACCCTAATATTCTGAGATGCAGTGAGGGGTAGGTTATGTGTTTCACAGATCCAAAGACAATGGAGGGTGAGAGCAAAGTAACAGAATTTATTTCTGAAACAGAAAGGAAGCGGAGCTCCCACAAGGGAGGTGTGCCAAGAGAGGGTTGCCCATAGGTTGCTACTGTCTAGGAGTTTATATGGAGTTGCTGGAGGTAAGGTTTAAAACTACTGGCTAATAATGTCAGGGGAAGTTGCTACAGATGAGAAACTGTCCAATCAGGATACTGATCATGTGCTGTCATATGCTGTCTGGCTTATCAGATACTTTATACATGCAGTGGCTCATTTCGGGATACGAAACATTGATGTGTTGTAATTGAGGTCCCCGTCCTAACTGTGTAGCACATCTCTGGATCCTGCTCTCACTTAGAACTGAAGGACTTTGGAGAGACTCAGAGCAAGGTCTCTCTGGTCTTTCTCTATCTTCCCATCTCCCTCCCACCCTTCTTCCTTGCCCAAAGTGACTCATAGAAACCAGAATTCCTCTCACTCAAAGTAAGCATAAAACCTAGAAAGGTCACTGTCTCCTTATCCCTCATTTCATTGGTTCCTACTACATGCCAGGGGAGAGCAATGCTATACAAAGAAACCAAGAAGCATCTGAACAGACAGGCCCTGCTGGGTTTTCCCTACTTGCTCTGTTGCTGTTACATCATACTCACTTGTCCAATCACATTTCTACACAACTGTCCATTCTTCATCAAACCTAAGCATAAAAATAAACAGTTTTCCCTGGGTCTTTGGGTCTTCACATTTTTTTAAGAGAGAGAATTTTTTAATATTTTTTTTTTTTAGTTTTTGGTGGACACAACATCTTTATTTTATTTTTATGTGGTGCTGAGGATCAAACCCAGAGCCCCACGCATGCCAGGCAAGCGCACTACCACTTGAGCCACCTCCCCAGCCCCGGTCTTCATATTTTAAGACTCCCATGTCACATGAAACCTGAGCAAATATATGACAATGTAACAGTGAAGTCACTATTATGTATAATTATAGTGCACCAATTAAAAAAATATGGAAAAACTTGATTAAATAAATTTTCTATGCTTTCTTTTTTGTTATCCTGTCTTTTGCTACAGAACTGGTGGCCCTGACCCCTATGAAGGGTGAGGAAAGGTGTCACACCTTTGCACCTCTAGAGCACACTGTTGTGAAATGTTAAAACATCAGGTATAAAGGGGAAATATTTAAACTCCAGAGAGAAAAAAATGGGTCACCACAAATAATTATGAAGCAGAATGGCATCCAGGCTTCTCAGTAGCAATTTCGTAAAGTAGAAGAAACTGCAGCCGTACTTCGTGATTCAAAATGAAAGTCTATTCCCAAACCATCAATGAAGTTTGAGCACAAAATAAAGATATTTTCAGATGTTCAAATCTCAGAAGTTATACTTTCTTCCTACCACTTATCAGGGGACTGCGAAGGCACACTCTAGCAAATGAAGAAGGGAAGTCCCTAGAAAAACACCTTCACAGAAGAAGGCAGATGATCTATCCCCTAACAGCTATAAGTAGAGTCCAAAAATAGAGAGATACATACAGACTAGAGAAGAAAGACAAAGAGCTCCAGGAGGAACATTTGAGAAAAAAAGAAAAAGTGGGATTGATTTGTTGGAAGATATAGAAATATTAATGAATGTGGGTGAAAGGAACATAGAAGCATTTGGAGGAAAACGACAATACACCGAAAAGAAACAAATGAAAACAAGACAAGTATGCACTCCGAAGGACTGTGTAAGCCAAGAGGCATGGTGTGATGTCTGACTGTGCAGTGGACGATATTTTCACCGTCGTGATACTTTAAGTACTGATGAATGACGTAGACAAAATTTATGATATTACTATTTGGGGGGCCTGGGGACTAGGAAGTGAAGATGTTTATGCAAGTTTATGTTCATTTACTGCAACAAGAAACTAAAAGATCATGCCCAAACCAACAAATCAGAACTATTATCAAATCATAGAAATATGACTTTAAAATGCAGGAAGAAAGAGTCAGATTTGAAAGTGGTTGACTCTAAAGCTAGGATTTAGGGTTGAATGGTATGGGACAGGTTAATATAATTTTTCATTTTAAACCTTAAAGTATATTTTGATTGAAATATTAATTTTTAAATAATTTTCAAAAATAATAGTTTGGTTCTTCCTTTCAAAAAAAAAAAAGGGGGGGGGATCTGAACTGCACGTTTCTCAGCAGAAATAACTAGTGACCTAAATGTATGCAGGGGTAAGGAATCCTCTAGTCAGGGCATCCTAACAAAGTGGGAGCCAAATACAGTTAACTTGACCCAATGGCAGAGTCTTAGTCCTCCAAAAATAAAGAGAGTTCATTATGTGCAGTACACAAGCTGTTCCCAGAACTGTTCTCACTCCAACTTCTCTATGGACTCCAGCCTGAGAGCTAAGAAGGTGGAGGTGACCAGGAAAAATCACAAGAGTTAATTCACTCAGGACTGTTGAGTTTGAGAATCCCTCCAGCAGCGTGTGCCCAGAAGTGGGGAGATGTTTCCCATTGTCAGCTGGGCAACTTGAGGATTTCACCACATTAGGACAGTGCGTAGAGGGAGACTGAAGTACTAGAAGTGGACAAGCCTTCAGAGACTGCCCAGAGCAGGGCAGGAGTCTATAAGGATAAACTGAATGATATGATTGCTGACTAAATTTATGAGCATATGAGCCATCTCTTGGGGACACCCAAATCCCCATGGGGCATTTTGTAATCACCTAATAGCCTGTGTGAGGAGATGGGGTGAGACAGGCAAGTTCTGGGTCTTTTTGCTTATATGTTATCATTGGATTTAAGGGCCAGAATCAGCAGAAGCAGAACTCTCTGAAGAGGCTCCCATGTGCCAATTCAGGTATCTAGTTAAGACAGAGGCTCACCTGGCCAACTCAGGGTGCTCTTGCAAGGGCAGCCTCTGCTGAAGGAATCCTCAAGACCCTTTGGATCTGGAGGACAGAGAGAACAGAATGCTAAGCAACTGCCCAGACCCTGCAGAAACTCTGAGGCACCACTTGTGACTTCCACCCCCGCCTGAGACAGCTTCACCAGGTCTGAAAAAGGGTCTTTGAGCAGAGGGCAACATCAAGGCCATCAGCTGCAGGAACATGGCCTGAGTTTCACAGCTTGAAAAGAACCAAGGACCCCAATAAAGTGAGTTCTCAGTTTTAGTGCCTGCTTTCTCTCCATTTGGGGGCTCAGGGCACATCATCACCTGGAGCAGCCAAAGCCAAGGTGTGCTCATGCCTGGGTACCTAGGAGAAACGCCCATAACTTCCTGGGGGGGCAGAGCAAAACTTCTGAGCCTCTTCTTCCCTCTGGTAGTTCTGTTGTTTCAAAGGACAAAAGGGGATTTTCTCCCAAGGATCATTTCTGTTTCTAAAACAGCAGGGATCCTCTGAGAGTCCTCATTGTCACACCTGCCCTGCCCTCCCCTCTAGCCCACATGTTCCAACATTTAATGATCAACCCACCTCTAAGGAAAGTCCCCTATTATTTTTCATAGACTTTCCAAAATGTCAAGGACCAAGCATTAAACATCTATTCTGCAGTACCCAAAGCACCAACCCTAGTCCAATATACAGCACTCAATAAATATGACTTCACTTAAATGGTTCATTTTACAAAGAAGCTGGAAAATATCATGTTAGGAGGCGAAAACAAAGCAAAGAAAAATCTACAGGTTTTTCAAAGTGTTTTCAATATGCCCCTCTTCCTTTTCAACCCCTTCTCTACCTCCATGTTCACTAAAAATACATACATAAGATTCCCTTAGAAACCAAACATTAAGAATTACATTTTCAAGACTTTTTTTGTTTGCTTTTTTCCCCCAACAAAGCTTGGCTGCCTGTGCAGGGTGTAAATTTACAGCTGACAATTCTCTGCCAGAAGTTCTTTTGGATGTTTATAGCTGTGAAATACAATCTTCAGGTGACTGTGCATTCCCCATCCTGTTTCCAATCTGATTCCATCCAGCAGCCTGTGTTCCTGACAACCTAACTCACTGTAAGAATAATGAAACAAGAATATTTATTTGGATTTACACCCCACCTTTCACCTAAGGGTCCCTGAGCAACTTCAAACATAGCTGAGATGGTGCCAAACCATGTATTTCTCCAACTTTGGTTTAGAAGCTAAAAAAGGATTCAGTCTGCTGTGTGTAATTCCTTGGCAAAAATCATACACTTCTCCATAAATGGAAACAGTGAATCCTAGCTCTTCTTCAAAAATCTTCTTTCCCCTCTCTAAACCTTTCTTTGTTGTTGGGAAATAAATCATCAAAATAACATAGACCCCCACCCTAAATTGTATTATTTTTGCTTTGAAGATTTTTTTTTTTTTTTGCCAAGTGTAAGTATACTATAAAAAGTCTTTCTACTTTGCAAGATTCAGTAAAACAATTTTTATTTGGAATGTTTAAGAAATGGGAAAATTTGCATAATCTTTTAGTTAAATAGAAATCCTGCCTCCCTTCCATTTCTTAATTTTTTTAAACACTTGCACTTTTATTTTTCCATGGATTATAGCTATTTCTCAACTTGTTAGCCTCCTCTCCTAGACTGGAAGTATTTAAAAATAAGACTTGTGTATTCATGCCTCTTCTCTTTATACACCAGTTTTTCTCATGGTGCCGTATGCTGATAATATATAGATCTGTGAAGAATTGATTTATATCTAAAATGTGTCCTTGAGTTAAAATCTTTCCAGAATATATTATGACCCCATGTCTGCATTAGGGTGCAAATGATGGAGAAGAAAGCAAATTTCCAAACCCACGCTGCTAACCACATTTAGAATTGGGACCAAGGAATCAAATTAACTCGACCTAAGGACAGAGGTCCCAGCCCTGTTGCTCTAGCCCACTGTATCAGGCATGAGAGGGGAATTCCTCAGAGATCTTGAATAATTTCAGCCCTACTCTTAGGATAAAATGCTGATCCTCTTGAAAAAGCTTGGCTCTTGGTCATGAATTAAGTCTAAGCTACAAATCCACTCAGACATTGTGCTAGGGGTTGAGGTCATAAGAATGTAAAATGCACTGTTCTGCCCCTAAGGAACTTATAGTTCAGGATAGGAGACTCAGAGAAACAGGTAA
>NW_025999842.1:9509626-9526036 GCF_001458135.2 Marmota marmota marmota | reverse complement strand
GGGGGGGGGGGGGGGGGGCGGGGGGACACTTGAAGTGGCAAAACATAGGTGCAGGTGGCTCTACCAGAATCCAATCTGCCCAATGCTTCCTCCTAACCACAGGCTGGGCCATGAGCCCACTGTCAGACACTGGGCTCAGAACCTACTTGCCCTCATCTTGCATGTGCAGTCACCTCACCATCTTGTTGCATCACAGCTGGGGTCCTACCCTGTGTCCTGGCATCCTCTGAGTGGTGCTTTTAAAAACATTATATATATATATATATATATATATATATATATATATATATCTCCTCTGACAACTTACTGGCTTCTTCCCTGGATGCCATCTTTCTGTTCTCTCTTGGCTCCATACTCTGTAGCCTACAGGCCTGCTTATTTTCTCTTCTTCTTTTAACAATGTGACTAGAAAGTATTTTAAGATATTAGTATTTTTTTTCTCCTGTGTTTTTCTTTCCCCCAATTCAAGCTGGTACCAGTCTTGAAACTTTATAACCTCAGGGAGGCATGCATCGTGGCCAAAAAGAGATGTAGCCAGAAAATCCATATCACCTTTCTTTTTTCTCCCTGAAAACATGTTTAAGCCCTTAAGAGAACTTGGTGTTTAGGGGTGAAAATGGGAGAAAATATGAGAGGCAATGTAGTATGGGCTTCATCCTTCCTTTCCTTTCTGATCTTTTCCAGAGGAAAAAGGAAAGGGAGGAGAGACAGGTCAAGGACCCAGGGTAACCACCACCTTATGGTTCACAGTGTTGATAGCAAAACCCCAACTGTAAGGCCTGGTGGAACTTTAAGCTAGGCAGACAAAGCCATAGGCAGCATCACATGGCATGGGTGTGGCAGAGGAAAAGAACAGCAGCCTTGGAAGAAAGCTATAAGGACCAGTTCACCAATCTGCACCCTGATGCCTTGGCACTGCATAAGAGGAGGGTAAAGTCAAATAAATGATACTACATTTCTCTCAGATTAAAAGGAAGGTTGCTTAGTATAAACTTAAATTGACTTATAGGTGTAAAAACCTATGATAGCTAACACATCTGAGTTTTTGTGTGAGCTGATTCATACAAGCCTGAATGTTCTTGTTCATTCCCAGGTCTTTTTATACTACTTAGTTGCAGATATCAATCTCAGTTCTCTTTCTCTGAAATTCAGGCTGATATTTCAAACTTCTTTCTAAATATTTCAATTCAAATTTGTCATGTGCTAAATTGACTTATTTTTGACTGACTCTCTTCCACCCTACATTACCAAACCAATTCTCTCCCCCTGTTCTCTTCTCTAATAACATTAGAGTCCACTTAAACTAGAAACCATCAGAGAAACAGATAAGAGAGTTAAAAGCAAGAATCCATGTTATGTGGTACAAGATGAAGGGGGCTTCATCTGAACCCAATTTGACCAATACTTTCCTACCCAGACCAATCAACTTTACCTCAGGGATCTCCTTCAAAGACAGCCTGTCCTCTCCACTGCCTCTGACATAGCCACTTTCCAGACCCCCATCATCTGCTTCCAATATTCATTTAACAGCTTCCTCTCTAGCATTTGCATTATCGGAATCTCTGCCTCCCTGTCCAAGGCATCCAAGGTCCTCGGTTCTTCTGGCTTTCCAATAAAGTCCACACACATGCACACAAGAGTCTTACCACCCTTCCATGATCCCCAAGAGTGACTTTTGCTAAGCAATGGTTCAGGAATCAGGAAGCTGTGACTAGGTCTGGATGATAAATCAGCAGAAAATAAATAAGCATAAAGGAAGTAAAATATGATGATTGTGATTTCCTTCTAGAATTTTCTTATGGTAGTGGTACAGCACTTGCCTAACATGTGGGAATCCCTAGTACTGCAAAAAAATAAAAAAGAATAAAGTTCATAGTGAACAACAATTAGGCTTCCAGGGTCTATAAGTCTGCTCCAGCCAGCCCTCCAAGTGTCCTTGGCCACTTTGGGGTGTTTATAATGCTACCATTCTCTCAGGGATTTCTGTAAGTACAGAAATGAGAGTGGAGGAGCAGAGTGCTATACAAAAATGTAAAGACTGTTTTTCTTCTAAATAAATATTCATTCTCTGCTATCTTTTACAATTCAAAATTCCTTAAAAGAACACAACTCACAGAGGTTCTGTCTTATGCAAAAAAAGGAAATGCCACATACTCATGACAATCCAAAGAATTTTTTAATAAGAGAATGTTGGGAAATGGCAGGATATATTTTCCTGAGAACATGGGAATCCATATGAATTCAGAAACATTGCACTGAAGTTGTTATCACCAGGGCAGCCCTAGTGTGTCTTGGCTGAATTTTTAATATTCTATCTTTTTAATCTTGCATGACTCTACTTGGCAGAGTCACTCCAAAAAGAACAGACGCTTAATAAACGTTTGAGGCTGGGGACTAGCAGTTTGTGAAGCTTGCTGTCCATTAAGTAATTGTAGGTTAGGCTGAATAAAATGTTTTATGGAGGCTAATATATCCACGGTGAGGCCTCATTAAATGTTTCTTTTTTTATGGTGCCTTCAGCATAAAAAACAAATAACCCATCCTTATCCCCTAGAGACTTCCCCGTTTCCAAATCTGCCTCTCACTTACCTTGCATTGTAGAAAAGATTGTGGGGCTGGTTCTATACAGTAAAAGAGTGGAACTAGTTGTTTGCTGCTTACCAAGCTACTGATAATACATTATAAGGAATAAAGTTTTATTTCAGTATTCCCCAAACTGTGTTCTATGGAACATTTGCTCTGTAATATAACATGTCATGAAAAACAGGAAGTATCCATGACAGGCTCTTCCAGGAGCAAATAGGTTTGGGAAACAATCAGTGCACCAAAGATTAGCAGTTTTCTTTCCTGCAGAATATTTAGAGACTTTAATAGGCCAAAGTGCTCTGTGCATCTCCAAGAGGGGAATATCATAAGTAGACTGCTGCCAAAATTATCTGAACATATAACTTGCTTTTTGTAGAACACAGTTCAAAGAACACTAATGTTCCCACAGAACACAGTTTACAAGAGGCCATTTTATTTAATAAAGCCAAGTAACCAATGACAATCAGCTTGATAGTTTCCAGAACATTGTATTTCTCATTGAAAGTCCTAAACAAGGGAACTTCCCCCCACAAACAATATCATTACGAGAAGCAGGAAACAGAATCATCTGCAAATGAAGTTTTGAGTAAAACACATTAAGATTTCACTGCAGCATGAGGATCCATAATTCAATATTTGAAACCATTGTTCCTCTTATCGAAGACAGGAAACAGAATTGACAAAGAAGAATGCCATATTTTCTATACTTTGCTGCAGGATGACAAGTCCTACTGAAACAAAGGAAGGAAAATACCTAAAAACATCAAGTATAGATATTGCCCTTATTTACCCTTACAATTATAAAAAGCATCATAAGAGTAGCAACTTATTATGTCAAGTACTACAGCAAGAGTGGCCAGAGTGACCAAGAACAGGAGCCGTGTAGTGAGAAGCCTCGGGTGGGACTCTGCTATCTTTAGATGCTGATGGTATCCCTCCTGCATTCCCCTCACCTGGATGGTGCATGCATCCCTCACCTGCCCTGAGTGTTGGTTGCTGGAGGTTCCAAGGCTTTCTCTCAAGGGAACCGCCTTATGGAATTAGAGTCACCTTATCCAGGGGTACATCACCCATCCACCCCTGGGAAGTTCAGAACGAGCGACTGACTAAAATGGGCTACAAAATCTGGCCTCCTTTCTTCAAGATAAAACCGGCCATGTGGTGCAACCCATTTCCCAGTGCTCCCGGCGGTATCAGGCCAAAGCTGGCTGACATGTGGGATCACTGCCTATTTTGCTCTTGGTCTTGCCTTATCCTATTTCTCTTACTCTTTCTCTTGAAATCACTTCAAAAAAATCAGTTGCACCCACATGCCCATCTGAAGCTCTGTTTCTAGAGAACCTAGTTAAGACAGATAATTTAGAACTTCCGATTTAAAGAGACAGCCCTTCTCTTGTTTACAATATTAACATACTTCTCGATGGCCAGACTCCATACCTACTTCAGGAATCTTATAGTATGGTATAATAAGAGGCCCTACATCATTATTTCACATATGTGATTCTGGACAGTGCAGTTTGGAGCTATTATGGTCTTACTAAAAAATGTAGCCTCCCCAAGGCTCACACCAAACCTATTAATTCAGAATCTCTAGAGGTGGGATCTGAGGATTGACTGTGTTTTATAACAAGAGTCCCAGGCCCCTCTGATACACATTGAAGTTTAAGAATGACTATCAAGAGGCCACAGGTTTAGCCAGCCCACTCCCTTCCTTCCCTGTAGTAACTAAGAGAAACACTAAAGGCAAGCTGACTTCTCTTCTTACCTCCTGCCTCTGAGAGAAAACAATGTATGAGATTCCAAATGGAAATTCCTAACGTGATCTATAGAAGAAAAGAAAAAAGAAACCCAAGCAGATTATTGTCTTACTAATGACAAATGACTTCAAAATGTAAATTTTGTTTCATTTCTTTAAAATTGAAAAATGTCATTTGAGATGACAGTCTCTAAGTAAATAAGTAGAGAAGCTACATTTAATAATCTAAAATCAATTATTTCCAAGCATTTAGGAGATAAGGGAAGGGGGAAAAAATCGAAAAACATATTTTCAAAGCACCATGCAGAAAAGATTTACAGTAGCTCATAAACATCTAAATTGCCACGTTTATTCATCTCACAAAAGTTGACTGTTGTCTTAGAGTTATTTACCTAAAAAGTCTCAGATCTCTGAGTACACAGTGACAAAACTCCACTAAAAGCTGTGTTTTTCCATACTTCTGACAAGCATGTGACAGCCACAGCTGAGTGCCAGTACCTCAACCAGCAGGACAATCAAAATTAGCCACAGGTATAAGTGAATGACAGTAGATCAAACAGAGATCCAATAGCAGCCCTGTCGTCTACCAAGGAACCACAATGGGGACAAGAGAATGAGAGGTGGGTGGAACCAGCTTCCTGGGGAATGGTGTTTACTGAGCAGCAGGTTGTCCAAGCCTAGACTGCTTGACAGGCAAACTTTTCTCCTCATGGTTATCGGCTTTTGCAGGGGGTTGAGGAAGATTTTGTGTTTGATTTTTTTTTTTTTTTTTTTTTTTTTTTTTTTTGGCCCAAGAGAAATAAAGTGGTCTTGATTCTGTGCCAAGAGGAGCAAGCGCCCATTTCCTCACCGGCTGACATTTCTTAATGACCATCTCGGCAGGATGTCCTAAAATGAATCAACCACCCCTGAAAGGCTCACCCACCCCTAGAAGATGTTCCTAATAATTATCTGGTGCTTGGCTAATAGAGAATGACAGGACACACTTCTAATCAAAGTGAAGCACCTTTTCAAGTCCCAGGTGTCCAAAAAGCTACCTGGCAGGAAGAGATTGGGTCACTCAATGTTGTTTTCTCCTCCAAGTTAAAAACAAGGACAGCATGATGGCAAATCTAAAGAGAAAACTCAAAGAGAAGTTTAAGCAAGCCTACAAGTTACAAAAATATTTTTTAAGAAAAGCTGCACCAACCACGAAGCATTGCAAATGACACATTTTTTAAGGAAAGGGTCAATTCTATGGATAGTTTCCAAAGCATACAGTTTCTAAATCCACAGCAGTTCTAGTGTGTCATTTCAAAAAGAACTCAAAGTTCTCTGGACAATGTGCTATCAGAGTAGCTTGTTTTGGGGCAAGAATTTTTAATACATCATTACATGGGATTACCATAGAGATACCTCTGCCACAGCTGCAGATCCTTGCCTTGAATTTGAATTTCATAATCAACTCCGTTGGTGTGCCGCAGCAAAGACTGATATATTCAAACACATACTGAAAAAGAAGAAGGAGCAAGAGGAGGACAATTTGAGAGAAAGACCCTGGAAATGATAATGCTAAAATAAATTTCTCCAGAATTCTATTGGAATATAGTCCCATTGTCCTGAAAGTAGGACAATGAGACTTTCAGGGAAAGTAGGGAGAGATAGAACAATTGTAAACTCATCTTTTCAAGATTAGTTACTAAAAGGCACAAGGACAAATCACCAAATTATCTATTTGATGGATCCCAGAGAAGCACAAGGTTCAAATAACCTTCATGGTTCCATGAAGAACCAGCCTGGGATGATCTATATAGTTCTCCTCCTACCACAGGGTTGAACTACATGTTGTATAAAGAAAAAAGGCATAATAAGAACTAATTTCCTCAAGAGATTAAATTCTAAAATACATGATATTCTTATCAATTACATAACACCATATTTTGGTCAAAAAAACAGACCAAAGTGCTATTATCAGGGGCTTGATGTCAATCCAGGCACCACAGGAGATCATGGAATTGAAGGCTTAGATTAAAACTTTACACCTCAGTTCTTCAGATGATGCAAAGTCAACTGGAGTGTTCAAAAGCCATGTGATCCTAGTTAAAGGGGCCAATAACAAAAATAAAAAAGAAAAGAAGGAGGAAGGTAAACTCAATTTATTAGTCATCAAGAAAGCAAAAAATTAAAACCACATGTGGTGTCATTACATGTCACCAGAATGGCTAAGATGAAAAAGTACCAAGTACTGAAAAAGTACCAATGACAATACCAAGTACTGGTGAAGCTCTTGAGCTCTAAGAACTTTCAGACTCCTGGGGTTGTAAATTGGTCCAACCAGTTTGGAAAACCATTTGGCAGTATCTAGAAAGCTGAAACACACCTTCCTGATCCTATTATCCCACTTCAAAGTCTGTACCCAACAGAAATAGTTACACATGTTCACCAAATTGTTTTTACTTTCAGGCATTTATAAAGAGTATTTCTATGAATATTCTTCACAGAACAGTCAAAATTTAGAATGAGGAAAAACTAATCAATGATACTAGACATGAGGATGCTGGTACTGTTGGAGAGAGGAGGGAAGGCTTTTGGTTTTAGCTGATATTCCATTTATTGATCTAGACATTGGTTATACAGGCATGTTCAATTTATGAAAATATATTGAGCTGTGTACTTTTAGTAGAGTATGCTGTATTCTTTGGACTGAATTTTGTTTGCCAAAAAAAACTCCTGTGTCAAAGTCCTAATCTCGATGTGGTGGTATCTAGAGGTGGGATCTTTGAGAAGTACTTAAGTTTAGAAGAAGTCATGAGGATGGGGCCTTCATGATGGGAATTGTGCCCTTTTAAAAAGGGACACCATAGAGCTAGTTCTTTCTTTCCTCTCCCTATCCTTCTCCCTTTCCCTCTCCCTCTCCCTCTCTTTCCCCCTCTGCCATATGAGGACACAGCAAGAAGGGAAAAGTCTCCAAGTCCAGAAAGGACCCTCATCAGGAGCTAAATCAGTCAGCACCTGGATTTTGGATTTCTCAGCCCCCAGAACTATGAGAAATAAATACCTATTGATTAAGTCACACAGTCTGTAGTACTTTGTATAAAGCATCCTAATCAAACTAATGCACTATACTTTGATTTAAAAAATTTACTTACAACAAAACAGCAAAAACAAAAACAATCCTAAACCATTTAAAATACACTCCATCAAAACCAGAATACAAGCCAGGTATGGTGGCAAATGCCGACAATCCCAGCACCTCTGGAGGCTGAGATAGGAGGATCATGAGTTCAAAGCCAGTCTTAGCAATGGTGAGGTGCTAAGCAACTCAGTGAAATCCTGTCTCTAAATAAAATACAAAACAGAACTAGGGATGTGGCTCAGTGGTTAAATGCCCCTGAGTTCAATCCCTGGTACCACCCATCTGCCCCCCACACACACACACACACACAAAAACAGAATACATTTGAAAATCGTGTTTTCAGTATAATGTCTTGTAATATTATCAAGGGATGGGTGCTGAGACTTCTTCAAATCCCCAAAATTTCAAATACCACAATAGAGAAATATAAAGCTCCATAGGGATGCCATGCAAGGACAGGACAGGGGCTTGGTACATGCCTAGTTCTTGACACTAGCCTTGCAGTTGTCAAAACTCAAATCTGAGCTTCAGTAAAATAAAAAAAATACCTACTTGGGGACACACACACACACACACACAAAAAAAAAAATCCATTAAAGCAATATCCAAATGCCAAGTTGAGATTTAGCAAAAAAAAAAAAAAAAAGGCAAAATGGGCAGAAAAGGCCATAGAGTCACAAACTGAATATTAATGGAAGCTGAAATATCTTTTTTGAAAAATTAAGATTAAATATGTCATATATTCCTGGTTAATAGAACTTGGAGTTTTTTATGAGAAAAAATTCAATCAGTGACCTTGGGCTCTAGCAATGTCTTGTAATACAAGGATCAGAACTAATACTTTGGTCATTCCACACCATGCACTTACTAAAGGATTTAGCCTGGAGGGAAAAAAATTTTAGCAAATTATGGAAACCATGAAATCTTACAAAAATAATACTTGTGAGCAAAACCTATAGGTATCCAAGTGGTTAGCTACCAGACAGGCAGATATGCCAAAATTTCAAATACCACAATAGAGAAATATAAAGCTCCATAGGGGTACCATGCAAGGACAGGACAGGGGCTTGTCCTTAGGAGCAGTGCAGACTTCCAGGTGGAACCTGGCTTCACCCCTCGAAGCTCCACCCACCTGTCCTTGGGCAAGTTGGTTAACATTTGCATGACTTCATTTCCTCATCAGTTTGCTGGGTGATAGTAGTTATCCCCCATGGGATTCTTGTGAGTCAACTGAGTTAACATTAAAGTGTGCCTTTACATATGTAACAATACACACAGGGAGAAAACTATTAAAGAACAAGAAATAATTTTGATATTCCTAGAGCTAGTAAATGGTACTCAACAAATAGTTTTCATTCCCAGGCTTAGAGCAGAGATAAAGAAAGGGGAAGCAAAGCCAGTTGTGGGACCGGATTCCTGGAGTCCCTAGCACCCAAAGTACTTCTCTCACTTGCTCATATACACCACAAATGCCTGAATACCTCCCATAACCAGGAAGGCTTGAAGTGGCAACAACCTTTTAAAACAGCTTTTTGGATTTCACTTTATTCACACTATTATGTAAATGACTGCTGCCAGGAACCCTAATTTGAGAACTGGAATATAGAGGTTTCCATGGTAATGGCCACTTAAAAGTAGAAAAAATGGTTCAAGAGCCTGGAAAGAGGAAAGCAGTATGAATATTGGAGACCAATGTCATCATTTTTTTTCTATAATAAGACCAAAAACAAAGGAAACTATTCCCTTGTGCAAAAGAAAATTTAAAGAAATTACCTGGGTAATACAAGTTCTCCCCCAAATCATTTCTCCTCAATTATTTATGCCAAGTGAAGTACTTTAGTCTTCAATTACTAGACAATGGTTAAAACTCCATTTGTGTTGTTGCCTGTGTAAATTCAAGTTTACTATTTAACACTAAGACTAAAAAGAAAATCAGAGGGAAATGCATAAGCAATTTTAACTCTAAAAGAGATGAAAACCTTTGGAAGCACAGATATTTGTTTTTAAATATGGCAAATATGCAAATGGAATATGGTTTAAAACAAACACTTGTTGGTTAATACATACCTTGAGGAATGGATCTAGAGCTAGCTGTTAGGGGTGATTTAATTAACTATATAAATGACAACCATAAAACTTAGTAGAATATCTTTGAGAACTTTATTTATTTATCATCAACAAAGGATTATGGAGAACTTCCCTGAGTGGTTGTTTGGTCCTAGAATCTAACTTTGGACTGTGCCTGCCTGAGGCAGTGAGCCACCCCTCCATGCCTCTGGAGACCCTTTTGAGGTCCATGGTTCTACAATAAGGAGATAACTTACAAGAAGGGAAATCAACATGAGGAAAAAGCCCCTCCATTGAATATCCACCTAATACAGATTCTCTACTTCATCCTCTCTTGGGAGTTCAGGACTGTTGTTCCTTCTTAATGCAGGAAAAAATGAATAGGCAGGTATAAATCCCCTACCTGACTTTACAAAGAAGAGTAGAGTTTCTCCTTCTGGTATTGAATTAAAAGGTTGATAGAAAATATTATGGCAATACAGAGTCATAAAATAACCAGTAAGATAAGAAAAGAAAGAAAGGGAGAAACTAAAAGTAAGCCAAGGAGATTTCAGGTAAATAATTCTCCTTTTTTTTTTTTTTAAGGGTCTTGGCCTGAGGCATTCCTGTGAATTTTAGATAAACATATTTAGCCTCTGCAAAAACCTTTAATGAAACATCCAACCCAACAAAAATGCATTTTCCTGCCACAGCAGAAGATTTAGCTACATTTTTCAGTGGTCATGATCTATATTTCTGTGCAAGAAAGAGGTCCAAAAAAAAAAAGGGATTTTTTTCCATAAGGTAATTAAGGTATAACATGGATTAGGAGGAAAATAAAATGACTCTTTTATCTTCTTTTATGTAAATATTTTCCCTAATATACCACCTGCTGGAAGCCTCTGGCAGAATATGATTACAAAAATGTAACTTCTATGAAGCAATTTTCTGTATTCCGGAGAAATTCAGTCAAAAGTGGGACAGCCCTTGAGTTACCCAAGATGTTATCTCAAACCATTGCTTTGCCCTATTTTTACAGACATGCTCCAGAAATTTCCCTGGACTGGTTTTCCTGTTTGGTGAGAAGAATTTTTTTAGTTTTCTCTCTGGTTCTGAAATCTAATGAATAAACAAATAAGTCTAAATCCAAGTCTGAATCTTCTCGGATGTCCTCACCCTGTCACCTTCATGCCAGCCTGCCCCATGGGTCCTTAAATACACATACTTATGGTACCTAAAATGTACTCTTAACTAAGTTATTCTCCCTATGAGTAGCACCCTTTTCCCTCCTCTGCTCCCACTCAAATTCCAGACCTTTAAGACTGAACTCAAATTTAGCCTTTGGAGGTCACTGCTGGATGAAACCCAGTCTACTCCCTTAACATTCAAGCACCAAGGTCAAATCTGGAGAAGACAAATTCCACCATCAATGGTAGTAATGAACACTGATTCTTTCTAACATTATTTGAAATAACATGACCTGTGTGAGTATCTGGTTCTTGGTTCTCCCAGCCCCAACCATATTTCTGCCCATACCTCCCCTCCACACCACACACACACACACACACACACACACACACACGATAATCAAGAAGCTGAATAGTTTGTACCACTTATCCCTTGACTTTTCTCCTGTCTTTCCTAGGTGACCACAAATACTGTATTTTTAGCACTGAAGTTATTGAACAAATAAATATTTGTTTGCCTTTTCTTTGATAGCTACAGACAGGAGGACATGGCAACTAACCTGTCTAAACACATGATCCAGTAGGCACCTAAACTGTCAATACCAGTAGTTTTCTTGAGGGTGGTTGTTTTTGGGAGTGGGAACTGCAGCAGGAAGTATTTTAGTGATTCTACATATATAAGATTATACAGGATGTTCACAAAACCTCTGCTCCATTCTCTCCATGGATCAAGGAGCAGGGCCCTGTGACTAGCTTAGCTTTCTGGCCCATCAGCATGGAAACATACCCATTAGTCAGGCTGCTCCTTCATCCTCTACTAGTTACTTCTCTATAAAAACCTAGAAAGAACTGCTGGAATGCTTTGTGGTACCCGTCATGGCATTGATCACACTGTCGGGTGATTATTTATTTATATGACAGTCTCCCCAAATTAAAATTGCCAGAATTAGCAAATTAAAACATAGATGCCAGTTAAATTTAAATTTTACATAAATAATGAGTAACTTTTTAGTATAATAAGTTCTGAATGGTGCATGTGATATGCCTTTACTTTTAAAGACTGTTCACTGTTTCTCTCAAATTCAGATTTTGTCCTGTATTTTGTCTGACAACCCTATCCACATAGACCAGGACCATTACTTTATCTGCAACACCCACTTTATGACTTGCTTGGTACACAGTGGGCACCCCATAAATGTGCATGTCGGATGTACACCAATATCTTCTATGCATGTTTAAGTGGCATCAAGTTGCACTGAAAGTTAAACTTCCACTATAGAAAGCACAAAAATGTTTATCTATTAGCCTGATCAGCATGAGTAGATCCATCTTAAAAGAAGGAAGATGCTACTAAGAAAGAGTAAATGAGAATGTTTGCCCATTTAGAAGACAAGCATTTTTAAGTGATTCCTTTACAGCATTATAGAGACATAGAAAAGCAATGATCCAGTTGGGAGAGCAGGCCACGGTCACATGCCGCTGCTTACACATGTAGCTTTCTAATCAGGCAACGCTTCATGGCCTCATTTTCCTAGGGCTCATATTCCTTCCTCCTAACCCAAAATATATTCTTCAAGTCATATTTCTCAGAGAGAGAGAGAGAGAGAGAGAGAGAGATAAGTAATGGGAAAATTCTACCACCATGGAGTTGCAATGAGATAAGAGAAATAGGCTGTCAAGATTCTGGCTTAGCAATAGAGAAAGGAATTAAGAACACGATATGTTTCCTAGGTGGAAAGATGAATACAGAAGATAAAGAATATAGAAAAGTTTCTTTAGGGCTGAAGTGCACACTGAGAAAAACAGGAAAACTCAGCAAAATATTCAAGCCTACAGAGAAGATCAGCAAAGAACTTCTTCATTGTGACAATGCATTTTCACAGATTCACAGATCAAAGTTTCTTCACGAAGAATTCTTTATTAATTCTTCAGGTACTCAAATCTCCTCCGTACTTTTGTCTGTCATCTTAACAAAACATTTTTTATATTGTTATTGAGCATAGCTATTCTTAAAATTCAAATGCTATATGCAAATTGGTTGGAAGGAAATGGACTGCAAAAAGCAGAAAGAATAAGCCTATACAACTCAGTGCTCAAAACCCAATAAAAAAAATTACTTACTTCCCCCCTCAAACAATTAGCTTCGTGGAGCTGGGGATGTAGTTCAGAGGTACTGCACTTACCTAGCATGAATGAGGTTCTTAGTTCAATCTCCAACACTACTAAAGAAGAAAAAAGAAAAAAAAGGAAGTTTTATCATACTTAATATTTATCTAGGAAAGGAAGATCAAGTCACATGTGAAGGAACATGGTTTGTATACTTGTCCTGACCTTCAGTAGCTGCAAATTCTGGAACAAATTATTTCATTTCCCTGGTCTCGTTTTAAAATGCAGGTATACTGCTTACTACAGGATGAAAGTTAACATCTGTAGACCACCTAGCACAGTTCCCAGGTCATACCTGTTTTCTGTTTTCTTATTCCTTATTCCTTTATATGCAGTTCCTCACTGCCAATGCCACCACTGACACCATCACCATCATCATCATCACCTGCTATGTTTAAATTGCTCTTCACACCTCTTACTGAGTATGGCAAATGGAGCATGCTGGTACCTAATCTGTTGATTCTCAAGACCTTGGCCCCTTTATTATACCACATTGCCTTTAAGAATAAAATTTCTTCTATGGAATTCTCTTTATTTGGGGCTCATATTGTCTCCATGCTTTGGTGAGTCAGAAGATTTATTGACATTTAATAGCAAAAAGGCCTTCAGAGATCTGAGAATGAACAACACCCTCCCATGGAAATCAGTTGGGGAATTTTGCATCTTCTGAACATCAGTGAGTAATGATCTCCCCCAGAACAAGCAAGAGCTGTGCTCGAGTCCAGGGTCCTGCTGACAGAGTGGCAAGGAACACTTGGAGAGGAGAGGCACCTGGCGTGGATGATTAGGGCCCAAAGAAGAAAGCAAACATTTCCTGTAGCAGCTGGAAGTCAATTATCAAGACTGAAAACGAATGAGATTTTGGAATATTGTTTACAAAAATTAAAGAAGAAATACCTCTGAAGTTCAAGTCTTTTTAAATCAACATGTTTTGTTTCCTGTTTAAAACCAAATGTTTCAGAACTTCAAAAATGGCATCCCCAAACTTACTCCTCGGATGTGCTCACACAGGTGCACAAAAATGTTTACACAAGGAAATTTGTTACAGCATTTCTTCTAAGAGCAAAAGATTAGAAAGAACCCGAATGTCCACCAAAAGGAA
Organism: Marmota marmota marmota; assembly: GCF_001458135.2. Classification (NCBI taxonomy): domain Eukaryota; kingdom Metazoa; phylum Chordata; class Mammalia; order Rodentia; family Sciuridae; genus Marmota; species Marmota marmota. The sequence goes on along the minus strand of NW_025999842.1, from coordinate 9,512,078 downwards.
ACTAGTTAAAATATTGTTTTCCACTAACACAAAATACTCCACAACAGGAGAAATAGTGAAGCGGATCCCTAAGTGCTGATGTAGACAAACTCCAGGGTCCAAGATAGTATCTTTGTGCAAATGGGGAAAATGAGCCCCCTTCCAGGCAGACCCAGAATCCAACAGAGATTGGTTGACTGATTTTCTACTTCCACTCCCCTCAGCCAAGTGCCTTGTGCATAACCATCTATGCAACTCTGCCAAGACATTAAGGGAGAAAATGGAGGTGATTGTAATTGGATAACATGTGTGTGTGTTTCAAAGAGTATACATACAAATACTGAATATATACTTTATGCATAAAATGTTTCTGGAAGAACACTCCAGAAATTGGTGACAGTGGTTGTCATTAAGGACAGGAAATGAGGGTTTAGGGTGGAAGTTGACTTTTCACTCTATTCTCTTTTGTAATTTTTGTTACCATGTGCATGCAATTTTCTTTTCTAATGGCACACACTGAAGTCTTTGAGACAAGGGGCCTTGGCTACTGCTTCTGTGCTATGTGCCCTCACCCACTTACCTGCACCTCCTAGCAGCAGCCACAGAGTGTCAGGGCCCACTTCTGCTCATGTAGAAGCAGTTATCTGTGTGAAGTCCAGATTTTTAAGCATGTTTTTAGATTAAAACATACTTTGATTTTATACATTTCTTAGCAATATCAAGAAATCTCTAAATTATTTTAAATTCTTTTCAGTTTAGGCTAATACTCACCCTGATCCAAACCAACCATGAACTCTTCTTTAGTTCTGCCAACTACAGTGGAAAAACAACACACCTGAAACAAAGTATGCAGCAGTCCCTGATAATTCCTGCAATGGCCAGTTCCCAGGTACAGTTTGTAAATTTGGTTTCTAGCATTGTGCGTCTGTATATGGGACAAACTACTCTAGAGGCTGTTAATCAATGAAAACCATGGTTCCAAACTGCACTTGATCTGAACCACTGATTGTGATCCCAGCATGACCCTGAGAAAGTCCCAAACACTCTGTGTCTCAGTTTCTAATGGGAAATTTGGTAACAACAGTTAGTACTTCCCTCAGAGGGTTAGTGTGATGGCTCAGTGAGATAATGTGTGTGCCACACAGTCACCACCTAGTAAGTACTTCTTGTTTTGGCTCTTGTCTTACTGCAAGGTGGTTATTATCTGGTTGGAAAGATGAGACTGTAATTGCAAAGGCAAGTAACAGAAAATCTATTATTTGGGGCTGAAGATATAGCTCATGTGGTAGAGTGCTTGCTTTGCATGCATAAGGCCCTAGGTTCAATCCCCAGCAACACACACACAAAAAAAAAAAAAGAAAGAAAGAAAGAAAGAAAGAAAGAAAGAAAAGAAAAGAAAATCTATCATTTGAACACTAACCTGCACCCAGGGCAGACACTGTTACAACAGCAGGGACCAAAGACATATGAATCCAAGTGGCTTGACTTGATTTTGATTCCTCTCTTAATATTTCTCATTGGTAATTGGAGTGACAGGGGGATATAGCACTGAGGAGAGAAATTGAAGTAGAATCAAATCTGATTTCACCTACGAGAGTATCTTCAATAAGTACTACAATGATGTTTGCTATTTAAGCATAAAAGTAAAATATATTGATATACTGTGACATGTCCTTTATGTTTGCTTGGATATAATTTTTAATTACACAAGCTACCTATATTAAGATTTAGCAGAATAGTAAAAAATACACAAAAAGAAAAGCATCATCATTTCTAATTCTACTCTAGAAACCACTGCTAACATAGCATATTTTCTTCTAGTCTTTTTTTCTATGAATTTTAAGATTGATATGAAATAGGTAATTTTCTATCCTTTTCCTTTTTAGCATTTCATCATAATCATTTTCCTATATTATTAAAAATGCTTCCTAAGTATCATCATTTATGGATGGCTAATACTCCATTGCATTTATTCATTTCTTTAAAAATATTTATTGACAATCTATTAGGAGCTAAGCTCTGTCCTTATTGATGGAGCCACCCTAGTGAATAAAACACAAAGTCTTTGTTCCTGTGAGTATCTGTGTAGTGCTAAGGGTTGCAAAGTAGAGTAGATTGAGGAGAAAACAGGAGGTAGAAAAGTGAGGGCAGTGCCTGTAGACAACTCTTCAACAAGTTAGTTGTAATGCTCCAGCAGGAGCTGGAGAAGAGGAGAGGCTAATGCTGAACTTTATTTTACTTAATTATTGAACTAATATGGCAATGCAAATGTGTATTTAAAATAAAATCCTGAATATTTGATAATTCTTAAAAATGGCTTTTTAATAAAAGTTGCTAATGCAGTTCCTAAATTGGTTTTGGTGAGTCCATTTTGATTTTCATGTTCATGGTCTTTAAAAGGATAAGTACTACAATGATGTTTGCTATTTAAGCATAAAAGTAAAATATATTGATATACTGTGACATGTCCTTT
>NW_025999842.1:9489759-9503951 GCF_001458135.2 Marmota marmota marmota | reverse complement strand
AAATATATATATATATATATATATATATATATATATATATATATATATATGATCACAACTCCCTTGTTATCAGTTTTTGGCCCTCAACAGGGGCTGACGGTGTGGATCATAAGCAACCGCAGGAGCCACATTGCCTCTACTTGGCAAGGCCTTCATTGTCACTGCCCTGGTTTCTGAACCTCCTACTCAACCTCACTCCTTTGTCACCACTAATGTCAATGATCTCTGCATCTCTTTTTGGCATCTATTTGAATGACATACTGAATGAACACGAGGGGCTTACTGTGTCCAAGTGGGACGTGATTGCAGAAGAAATATATTAGGAGAGTCTTGTGGGAAATCTAGCTTATGTTAATCAAACCCAATTTGGATGATTGTAAATGCCTGGGAATTAAAGGGAATGAAATCAAAGAGGCAAAAGAGCAGCCACCTAATTCCCCACAAGGGTTGAACACAAGAAATAACCAGTCTTATCATTTTAGACACAATGAGAAATAATCCACAGACGAAAATCTGGTCTATGCAGATAAATCTGTCACATAAAGGTGAATACAGCAACTGTTAGCCAGCTTTAAAAGACATTACACGGCACTCTTACGAAAGATGGCATTTTGTAAACCTGTGCTGCTCTTCCGGGAATGATCGCACTGTTTCAAATCCCCCAGCATATAGCGGGGGATAAAAATGTCTTTGATTCTCCAGAGAACTCCACGCTGGCTGGTTGCCAGCTACTGCTAAGACTGCTTTTTCTTAACCATCTCACCCGCACTTCTGTTTGTCATCCTGCTAAACAAGCAAACCACCCGGTTGTTGGTGAGACTCTGATGGTCAGACATTCAGGTGAGTGGCAGGAAGACAGAGGGGAATAGAACTCCCCACCTTTCCCCTCAGGCTGAATTAACACTGTTCAGTGAATACAATTAATCACAGGAAAAGAAGATGCACATGAGAACTAAAGTTTATGCCTCCTTAGCTTCTTCTCTTTACTCTGTGAAGAAGTATTTTGAGATTAATTGGACTTTTATCTGGAACGCCCAGTCGTGTGACCCTTCCCTTGCTCTGCAATGAACAAGCGGAGGCACAATTATTTCCTGCTGAAGGTCAGGTACACAGTGATATTTGAAAACAATTCATAATCAGGCTTTATGGAAGTGAGAAGAGCATTCTGCTTCCTCCTTTCCTTGTTTGGAAAAACCATTTTCAGTTTCAGATTAAGTGAAAATTTAAGGTCTGGTAGTGGTGATTCTGTCAAAACAGTAACTCAGATATACATCCACTGCAGATGAGCTTAGTCACAACTGATCTCATCTGTACTATACAGAATTATTTTGGATCCTGAGGCATTGAGATTACAAAGGAGTTGTTTAGTACCTCAACTGATATCTCAACAAAAGACTTTTTCTTTTCCCAACTTGCTTCCCTTGAAAATGTTTATTTTCTGAAGAATATAGCTTGGAGTTTGGCCATGGTGACTTGTGACTCAGGCAGTGAGTCCACTAATTTAAGTGACCAAGAATTTATTAAGTCTTGACATGGTCAAGGCATGATGCCATGCCAATTAAGTCAAATGTCAAACAAAGTGGGGGATGGAAAACTAGTTGAACTCTACAGACTTCATCACTGAGGGTCTTAAACAAAAACATGGTTATTTTTTAAATGTTGTGACGTCTGATTTATTTTAATGGAAGGCTTCCTATCTAATCTTTATCAGAGAAAACACTTAACATCTTTGTTCATTACTAGGAATCTTTCTCCATATAACTGGTACCAACAACAAACTCTTACCAGATAGCCTACAGAGCACTGTGCTTTAAAAATAGAGTGGAACAAAGCTGCTGGGGTTTTGTTGTTCTTTGTCTTGTTTTGTTTTTTGATTTTTTATAGTACTAGGGCACTCTACCATTGAGCCCTCAGCCCTTTTTATTTTTTATTTTGAAACAGGGTCTCACTTAGTTACACAGAGTGTCCTCAAACTTGTTATTCTCCTGTCTCAGCTCAGGCATGGGCCACCATACTGGGCAAAGCTGATATTTTCAAGGTGCTAGAATCTAGTGGAGACATCAAAGGATACCAGAAAGAATGGGAGTCTGGACACTCAGGGGCAACACAATGGATTCTTTGCAGTGTATACTTGCTCTAGACTGTTTATCACAATGGCCATAAGAATTTGTGTGTGCCTATGTTAAAAACTCATTGAAGTGCAACCAATAAAAGTCAACTTCACTGCATGTAATTAAAAAAAATGTTAAGTGCAGAAGAGAAATGTAAAAAGAATTAGCATAAAGCTAACGAAGCTAAATCTCTAGAGCCCCTCAAGAGTACAGCCTTTGCAAGGTCTAATTGTTCTTCATAGAGGTCCATTCTCCCAACTCTTAAACTTTGGAACATATAAAACTTGGCTCTTCCCTCAGAGGCACGACTCTAAAATTAAATTTTGATAAGTCAAATGTAGGAAAAGTTAAATAGCAGTATGAAATACTAAATGCTAAAAGCTGGGAATTTTTAAAAAAAAGAATGAAAGCTGAGGACCAGGGAGGTCAGGAAGATTTGGATGGATTGTCTATAATAAATGACCAACTTCACCTTCCGTGTTGGATTGCTGGCTACTCTCAGCTTCCTCACTCCCATACCCTTTAGCTGCCCCACGTCTAGGCACAGCAGAAACATGGATGTCTTCTCCTTTTCTCCTTTGGTGCTAGCAGCAAATTCAAGCCACACAATCTCCAACCCATGCAAGAATCTGAAACCAAAACCACACTCCCTAATCAAAGTATAAGCTGACCGGTCTCCTACCCCTGTTCTCTCAAGACATTTTTGGACCTACTTGGGAGCCTGACTTGCTCTCCACACAAAACCTTATTATACTAGAAATAAACCTTCTCATATCCTCTTGGTGAGTGTGCAACAGCATCGGTTTCAATAGCCAAACCAAACTCCAGCTGGGCACCAGATATGGAATGGTAGGTCCATATAATTCTGTTTTTGCAACCATCTTAAACAATTGATATAATTTGCATGCAGAAAGAAGAAAAGAATGCCACTTCAGGGAGTGAAATTGCTTATAAAAAGAATTAAGGTGGCAATATGAAAACTGTGCTTGTAGGGTAGTGTGATCAAAGCTACACATCTACATAAATTAATCAGATGAGTGGTTATAAGGCTGAAGCAGTAGGTGGGGGGTCACTGAACAGATAAGAAATATGGATCTTATCTTTTACACATTAAAAAATGTTCAACATCTCTAGCAATTAGAAAAATGCAGATCAAAACTACACTGAGATTCCATCTCACTTCAGTCAGAATGGCAATCATCAAGAATACAAGCAACAACAAGTGTTGGCGAGGATGTGGGGGAAAAGGTACATTCATACATTGCTGGTGTGACTGCAAATTGGGGCAACCACTATGGAAAGCAGCATGGAGATTCCTCAGAAAACCTGGTATCCCACTCCTCTGTATGTATCCAAGGGACTTAAGATCAGCATACTACAGTGATGCAGTCACATCAATGTTTATAGCAGCTCAATTCACAATGGCTAAGCTATAGAACCAACATAGGTGCCCTTCAACAGATTAATAGACAAAGAAAATGTGGAATATATACACAATGGAGTATTACTGTGCCATAAAAAAGTGACTTTATGACTTGCCAGTAAATGGATGGATCTAGAGATTATTCTGCCAAGTGAAATAACCAAAGTCAAATATTGTCTCTGATATGTGGATGCTAACACACAATGAAGGGTGGAGGGAAGAATAAAAGTTCATTGGATTAGATGAAGGAGAATGAAGAGAAGGGTGGGTAGATAGGAATAGGAAAGACAGTCGAATAAATTAGACATACGTTTTCTATGTTCATATATGAATATACAACCTGTAAAACTCCACATTATATTCAACCACAAGAATGGGATCCTAATTAGAGTAAGTTACACTCCATGTATGATATGTCAAAATATACCCTACTGTCATGTGTATCTAAAAAGAACAAGTAAAAATTTTAAAATGCCACTGATTTCTTTAATGGAGAAATAATTGTCAAAGAAGTATTTTAAGAGTGTCTATCTGATTGTGAGATATAGAATGGACTGGAGGCAGGAACGGTGACATAAATTAGTGGGGGAAAGAAGACTTCATAAGTAGTTTAGGACAACTGGTGACAATTGGACAAATTGGGGATTCAAGTGTCACCTCAGATCTCACACTAAAGTAAACTTCAGAGATAAATATTGCATCATTTTTAAAAATTCTCTTGTCACACATAGTGGAGCATGCCTGTTATCCCAACAACTCAGGAGGCTAAGGCAGAAGGATTGTGAGTTCAAATCCAGGCTCAGCAATTCAGCAAGGCACTTAGCAACTCAGTGAGACCCTGCCTCTAAATAAAATACAAAAAAAGGGCTGGAGATGTGGTCCAGTGGTTAAGTGCTCCCAAGTTCAAACCCCGGTACAAAAAAAAAAAAAAATTCTATCATTACTTAGGAAAACAAAAAACTCTAAGGATAAAACAAGGGAAGAAAATCACAAAGAGAAATATCCGTGGATCTGGTGAGGTAAAGATACTGAACTTCTGTATATCCTAAAGTATTGTTATGGTTTGGATCTGGAATGTCCCCCAAAGGCTTACATGTTGAAGACTGGGTCCCCATTACAGCAATGTTCAAAGGTGGGACGTCAGGGAAGTGATTGAATCATAAAGGCTCTAATCTCTTCAGTGAATTAATTCATTGATTGGTTCATAATTGAATGAACTATTGAGAGGTGGTGGAAATTTCAGGAGGACGTAAGTCACTGAGGGTTTGTCCTGGAAGTGTATATCTTGTCCCTGGCCCCTTCCTCCTCTCTCTGCTTTCTGGCTGCCATGAGGTGAGCTGCTTTTCTCCACCAACCTCCACCCCCAGCCCTGCAATGGTTTTCTGTCTTGTCACAGCTTCATAGCAGCAGAGCCAAGCAACTATAGACTGAAATCTCTGAATCTGTGAGCCAAAAATAAATCTTTCCTCCTTTAAGTTGCTTTTCTCAGGTATTTGTCACAGAAACAGCAAGCTGATACGGCATAAAAAAAAATTCAAAGGTAAATAATATTCAAAGAAAAGTCTTGAGATTAATAGACAAAACTGTTCATGCTCTTAATTTATAAATCAACAAAAGATATATTAAAATCTTGATCAAATAATGGGCAAAGGATATAAGCAACCAATACACAAAGAAATACAAATGATAAATACATATACAAATGCTTAGTATCACTTAAAGAAATGTGAATTGAAATTAAATATTCTTATGTATTATATTAGTGATTATTTTAATGGTACTCATCAATGAGGCTGGGTTTAAACTGGCATTCTCCCATACTTCTGGAAAAATTAATAGGCTTTTCAAAACACTTTCATGCAAGCATTTTATCAATAGACATCAAAATCCAAAATTTGTACCTTTAATTTGCTAATTTGTAGTTTACCTTCTATAACTCATTTAAATAAGTAATCAGAAACTCAATGGATATAAACAGGAGACCATTGAATAATAAATACAAATAACTGGTAAATTGTTTTCAAGTTCTGTGTCCCTGGAATATTCACTGTGACTCATCACAGCAAAGACTAGAAGCAACAAAATGTTCAAAAATTAGAGAAAAATTAAATTATGACATATAACTTCCAATTTCAAGACAGACATTAAATGCTTTCTTTTCATAAAAACCAAGAAAGTAAAAAAACTGAAATACAAATCCCATCTTTGCTAAGACCAGAAGATAATTTGTATCCATGTCTTAATGCCCTATAACAAATTATATAAGATGACTTAAACCAAAAAACAAAATATACTCTCTCACAATTCTGGAAGCCAGAAGCCCAAGATCAAAGTTGGTGGTGCCATTCTCTCTCTTAGGATTGTAGTGGAGAATCCAGGCGTTTCTTCTCTGGTTTCTTGTGGCTTCAGGGACGCCTTAGCTTTTTAACACTATTCCAATTTCTGCCTCCGTGGTCACAATGCTCCTCCTCTTCTGTCTGTCTTCTTTGTATCTCTCATACAAGGATACCTGGAATGTCCACCCAGATAATCCAGATTAATCTCCTAATCTCAAAATCCCTTATTTAATCACATTTACAAAGACCCCTTTTTTTCAAATAAGATAACATTCACAGATTCCAGGGATTGGACATGAATATTTGGGGGCATTTTTCTACCTACCACAATAACTGTGTCTTAGCTTGTTAGATGAAAAATTGAAAATGGGAACACATTGTAAAAGACATACAGAGAAAAGAAGATCAAATCAAAAAACCCGTGGAGCTTATGGCAATAAGTAACAACAACACTAAAACAACTGACGTTAATAAAATGCTGATTTGGTCTACAGAATATTGAAGGAACTCAGAAAATGAATTAAAGGCACCTTGAAGGACAAGTGTGTGAGGGAAGCGTCAGTGAACTGAAGATGAGGATTCATGGCTAAACAAGTACAAAGGGCAGTTTTCATTCCTACTCTGTGTGGTGAGAAAACGACCCATCCTTTACCCTTGAGTATCTGGAGAAATTGAATCGGAGAGTCTACAAACATAAGGAATCAGGCAGAGAGGAGACTAGAGATGCAGTCCTTTGCTGAGAACAGAGAGACTAAGTGAAAACCTACATCCTGAATGTTGCAATTCCAGACTTTTCCATACCAACTCTACAGCACATTTAGCCAGTCTTATATCCCAGGCAGAAGATAGTGTCCTATTCCAGAAGCCATGAACCAGGTGAGACCAATGTATCAATTAAAAAGCTCTGTCCTCGTCCATTATTCCACATCAACCAGACTAGCATATGCACACAGAACTTCCAATGGGCTTTTTAACTATAAATAGACAAGAATTACCAGAAATTTGAAACTTCCAACACGAAAAACCAAAATAAAAACCGAGCATTGTGTGTTTGGGAGGGGGGCAGGGGCAGGTATAGGAATCAGAGACAATGAACAGAGCAGAAGATAATTTCAAAGATACTACAATTAATAGTTTCTGAAAAGAAAAGATGATAGCAAAGATGACAAATACAACAGGAAGATTAATAAATAAGTTCTGGAGAAGAACAAGGAATTCAACTACAAAAGGAGAGAGAGAGATTGACATTAAAAAACAGTCAATCCAGAGGTCTAGTAATATGAGAGAAGATAGAAGACAATAGAAGGAAGTTATCAAAGAAAAATGAAATTTTCTCTGACTATTGAGCCTGAGTCTCCAAATTTAAGAGCAAATGAAATCAATGAAAGACAGACATTCATAAGTATGCACCTTTAAAACATTGAAAACAGAGATTTTGGCCCAGTGTGGTGGCACACAACTGTAGTTCCAGCTACCTGGGAGGCTGAGGTGGAAGAACAGCAAGTATGAGGCCACAGGATAACTTAGCAAAACCCTGTCTCAAAATAAAAATTTTAAAAAGGGCTGGGCATGTATCTCAGTGATAGAGCACTTGCCCAGCATATACGAGGTCCTGGGTCTGAGTACTACAAAAAAAAAAAGAAAGAAAGAAAGAAAGAAAGAAAGAAAGAAAGAAAGAAAGAAAGAAAGAAAGAAAGAAAGAAAGAAAGAAAGAAAGAAAGAAAGAAAGAAAGAAAGAAAGAAAGAAAGAAAGAAAGAAAGAAAGAAAGAAAGAAAGAAAGAAAACATTGATTTTGAAATTTTCTAATCAATGGCTAGAGAGAGAACAGATTCTACCATTGATTATAATGTCAAATGGCACAAGATCTCCATTAACAACATTGAAATTTAGAAGCCAACAGAGAAAAATTAAAAATTCTGAGTAAAAATTGTTTTTAGTCTGGAATTCTCTTCCCAATCAAGTTTTCATCCAATGTGAAGATAAAATACTTTTTAAAAATTAATAGATTTGATTTTTAAAACAGTTTTAGATTTTCTGAAATAACAATAGAGCTCCCTTATAACCCTGTCCTTCAGACTTTCCCACCTCCCTACACACAACTATTAATATCTTATGGTAGTTTGATACATGCATTCCAATTGATGGATACTTGTGCATTGGTATTAACTAAAGTTCATAGTTTACATCAGGTTTTGCTCTTGTGTTGTACCATTTTGGCATATGTATATGCCATCATGTATTATATAGGATAGTTTTATGCCTAAAAATCCCCTATCCTCTACTTATTCACCTTTCTTTTTTGTGCTGGAACCCTTGACAACCACTGATCTTTCTAGTCTCTGAAAAATAGTTTCACATTTTCCAGAATATCATACAGTTGGAATCATACAATACACAGTGTTTTCAAACTAGCTTGTTTTGAAACTTAGCAATATGCATTTAAGTTTCCCCATGTCTTTTCAAAGGAAAGCTCACTTTTTTTTTTGTTACTATCTATTTTGTGGATATTCAACAGTATATTTATCCATTCACCTATTGAAAAACACCTTGATTGCTTCCATGTTTCAGCAATTATGAATAAATCTACTGGAAATATTCATATGCACATTTTAATGTGAACATAAATCTTCATTTCATTTTGATAAATATCAAGGAGCAGGAGTGCTGAATTATATGGTCTGATTATGTTTAGTTTTATAAAAATCTGCTACGCTGTCTTCCAAAGTGGCTGTGCTAGTTTGCATTCCCACCAGCAATGAATAAAAGTTCCTGGTGCTCCACTTCCTTGACAACATTTGGTGTTTTCAGTGTTGGGGATTTTAGAGGTTCTAATCTATATGTAGAGGTATTTTGCTGTTGTTAAATATGCAATTCTTTAACAATATATAATGTTGAGCTTTTATGCTTATTTGACATCTATATATCTTCTTTCATTCGTGAGGTGGCTGGTAAGATATTTTGCCTATTTTTTATCGGGTTGTTTGCTTTCTAATTGCTGACTCTTAAGAGTTCTTTGTGTATCTTGAGTAAAGTCTTTTATCAGATATGTGTTTTGTCGATGTGATTTATGCAGATACATGTTTTGTAGGTCCTCCAGGATACGATTTGTACTTTCATTCCTTTGAAATTGAAAAGACATTACAGAAAGGTAATATCAGGAATTTGTCTGCCTTTCACCTTTTCTTAGGAAACTACTTGAGGATATGCTTCATCCAAATGAGGGAAAGAACTAAGGAGGAAACATGAAATCTAAGAAACAAGGCTCATTGCATGACACTGACAAAAGGAACTCCTAGATTCAAAGCAAAAGAAAGTCTCAAGAAGATCATTATGGGTATACCTAGAGTGGGGGTCTCATGAACCCACAAGTGGACATTAACCACCAGAGGCACAAGAAGAAACTGATACCTTCTTCTCGTTTATTTTTAGGTTAGCCTTTTAAAATTTTTATTTTCTTCATTTCTCATAAAGTAATTCTAGTTTATTAAAGACAAAAATGTGTTTTACAAACATAAATAACCCAAATATTGGAGGTACCATCATCCTTCAATATCTGCAAGATTGGTTTCAACACCCCCTACAGATAACAAAATCTACAGATGCTCAAAGGCCCCATATAAAATGGCATAGAATTTGCATGTGACCTATGTACATCCTCCCATGTACTTTAAATCATTCCTATATTACTTGTAATACCTAATAAAATATAAATAGTATGCAAGTAGCTGTTACACTGTATTGTTTAGGGAATAATGATGGAGGAGAAGTCTGTATATGTCCAATATAGACACAATTTTTTTCAAATATTTTTGACCCATAGTTGGTTGAATCTGCAGATGTAGAACCTGCAGATATACAGGGATAGCTGTATTGTGTGTGTGTGTGTGTGTGTGTGTAATTAATAGTAGCTCATCACTAACAATAAAACAAACAAGAAATATAGAGACATCTGGCCTAGGGAGAATAATCCAGAATGGAGCTGGAGATCAGAGGGCTTCAGAAGAAATTTTACAGAATCAAATAGAAATAATAAATTATATGACAGATTTGACGATGTGGAGAATGAGAGTCATTCTTTAGAGCTATTAAAGGGTAGAAAGATCAGTCATATGTCAAAAAAAATTAAACAAATGAAAATGACAATTATTAACTCCAAGAAAAAAATACAAAAAAGAAAATACAATCCTAGTATACTATCTAGCTCAACAGTGAACACATAGTAGTGATCATGAAAATGCTAAATAGGTATTTGGCTACAAATTAAAATATAATTACATCAGCAAGATTGAAAAAAGAAAAGGGAGGGTAAAAGTAAACAAAGTCCTCACTATAGGTACTAAGCTTGATAAATGAGGAAACAATAGGATATTAAAATTATTTTTAAATATTAAAGAGTATAAAGCATCCAAAGAAGCTGCTACATAAGAATTGCAAATTGTTCCTCTCGAAAAAGCGGGTGAGAGAAAGTGGAAAAAGGATTATTCTATTTTACGCCATTTAGCACTATTTCACATTATAGAATATCTACATATTTGTATATTATACCTTAATTAAAACAAAAATGACTTTAAAACTATAGCAACCTATAAAGGAAATATACATATTAAACAAATTTTCTACAAACCCAGCCTCAGCAACTTAGGTAGGCCCTAAGCAACTTAGCGAGATCCTGTCTCAAAATTTAAAAACATTAAAAATAGAGCTAGAGATGTGACTCAGTGGTTAAGAACCCCTGGATTCAATACCTAGTACCAAAAATAAATAAATAATATCTTCAATAATAATTATATAGGAAAACATTCAAAATTTAATGTTGAAAGAAAATGGAGGACACAAGTTGATAAAATATTTATAACAAATATCGCTACTTAAGTCTGGGGAATATAGCTCAGTATACACAGGACTTGGATTTGATTCCCAGAACCACATACACACACACACACACACACACAGTGTAAAAAAAAATGCATATTTAAATAAATTTACCAAAGTTGGCAAATTCAAACAATGTCTATCTTTTGTTAGTTTAAAATATGGATGGAAATAATAAAACACATCAAAAATAGCTATCACTGTATGACAAGCCAATGGCAATTTAATCTAAATTGTATTTGACCATGTGGAAAATTGTATAGTCATTTTACAAGATTATTAGATGGTAGAAACACATGTCGAAAGAATTTTTAAAAATGAAAATAATAATTATTAGCTCAAGAAAAAAATATAGTATATTACTTAGGTTAATTTTTTAAAACTATTCATTGTAAAATACATTATATGCCTAACCACAGAGAGAATTTTTAAGAACTTTTCTGAACTTTGATTACAATGAAAGTTGCTGAATTGCAATGAGGATTCATGTGTAACTGATGTGTCCCAGGCTACAGAGCCTCAAGAATACAATTTGGGTTGTCTTGGATCACAGCATTTCTTTTGCTGGCTTTTACCCTGCCTGCTATTGTAGGCCCTTTCTCTTGTAGACCTCCCACTCACACAGAAATTCTGTACATTCACAGGAGCTGTCTCCAATGTGCCCCATCTGATGTGGAAGAGGCTGCTGTTTTGGATGGTTGAGTCTCCACCAGATACCTCTGCCAGGCAGTAGAAGCCATGGAGGTGAGAGTACTGTTGATCCCTGTCCTGGGTTATGTTTTTTTAACGACTATGAAAGAAACTCTGCCAGGGTCCCTGGGTCTTAGAGATATTGAGCTAAAAATAGCTCTTTCGAGGTTTCTTGACTTGCTTTTAACATACACACACATTACAGGAATCAGGGCATAGGAACTGGGCCAAAGAAAAGCATCCCATGGAACAGATGTTTACCTTAACTCCTCTTATTCTCTGGAGCTTCAGGGTTGAGCCAGATTTGCTAGCCTTGCTCCCACAAGTTTAACTCAAGTATTTTCCTTGAGGGCTCCTTAATGTGTCAGAGAAGAATTTGGTTGGAATCCCCACGGACCTGTGGAAACAATCACATCCAAATTCCAAAATAAACATTGAAAGATGCTATTTACCAACATTTTACAGATGAGAACACTGCTATGCAGAAAAGTTGAATATGTTGCTCAGTTAAATGACAGTCTGACTCCAGGATAAGTGATCCTACCTAAGTTACATTACCAGTTCTTCCATAGAAGTATCAGCCCCTCCATGCAAGTGCCACCCTGGTAATAAATTTTCCAGGGGTCTCCCAGTCAGGTCTGAGTCTCATCCTCTTTCATATTCGCACAGCACTTTTACTCAAGAGAATAACATGGTCTGCTTCCTACAGCAAGTAATTAATTTTAGCTTGTCTCACTAGAACATAAGCTCTGTAAAGACAAGACCTCATCTGGCTGATCTTAATGTTTGCTACAGTGCTCACTGAAGTACCGTGCAAGGAGTAAACGTTCAGTATATATCTTTGTCAAGTGCATTGGCATTGTGATGAACATTTAGCAGGCATACGATGATTGCTGAATGATTAGGAAATGCTGAGCAACGTTCATATGAGACCACTCTACCGAAAAGCTTGTAGCATAAAATACTAGGTTAAACCCATGAAATGGCCATTTTTTTATAAGCTGAATTGTTCAATTATTGACAGTTTCACATGAGTCAATTCAACATAAGAAAAATAACCTTCCTAGAATAGCTGTTACACCTTGGGGAGTATTCCCTAGGAAGATTTTAAATGCTCCTTCTTGGATATTCTTTATTATCTACCTACAGCTGGTAAGCATTATTTTTTTTAAATACTCAAAAAGTCCAAATTCTAGATTATAAGGTTTCAAATATTCCAAAGCCCAGACAATGAAAATAACATTTGATTTCAACAACATCGTTTGGCCATGAGTCCCTTGGGTTGTGTGCATGGGGCCAATTACTAAGAGACCACCAGAAGAGAAAGTGATTTGACTCAGTTGAATATCTCTCAATCTTGGCAAAACAGCAGACTGGGAAATACACTCTGGGGCCTGGTAAATTGGGATTTCTACGCTCAGTAAATCCCCGCTGTTCCTTGCATCTCCTCTTCTGTTCCCTGGCTTCAATTAACGATTGATCTGCCTGCATATTGATGTCTTGGGTATCATATGGACCTTCCAAAGGGATGTTGGAGGGCTTAGTCCAATAGATGAGAATGTTCTTGAACTGGCAGCTTTCTTTTGCCTGGCTGGAGCCTCTGGTTCTGAAGGCAGCAGAAGTAGCTGACAATGTAATTTATCCACGTTTCACCTAGAAACAGTATCAATTCTTTGAGCTCTCTGGAGACCCTCGCCTGGAAAAAGGCCCAAGTTGCCTGTCAGATCAAACAATGCCTATCATATTTTATTACATGGGATTAAACATAAGACTTTATGCTCCATTAACAGAAGGTTTCATTTTCACTCCAGGAAGGTGGTTCGACATTACAACATCTTATCTTGTTCTTTCTTACAATTTTAATATAAAGGGCCTTAAAATGCCCCCACTTTCATCCCCCATGCCCACCGCCCCAGGCACCTAGAAGCTATATTATCAGATTTTACAGTCTGAGATAATGTGGTATTGTGAGAGTGCAGATATATATGTGGTGTGTATTTAAAAAAAAATAAAATAAAACTACAGCCTGATAAAAAGAAGAAGTTTGCTCTCTAGTGGCTGACTTATAAAAGGCTCCGAAAACCACACAATAAGATGTGCTGGAAAATGAAAAGATTTACCAGTGATATCTGTGCAACAAGGTCTGAGTAATCTTTTGTTTTTATTGATTTTTTTAATTTTCTTTACCCTGAAAAACTACATTACAGCAAATGTTTTGTACATATTTTTTTTTCCTATTGAAAAAATTTCCCAACATTAAGCTATTTCATTTCTAAATTTTTAGAGTAGCAATTAGGTTTCTGGTGTTTTATTAGCCTATTGTACCTTCAGAGAGCTCTATGGATTGGTTTAATACCATATAATTAATGTCTATTAGAGACACATTGCCCAATAATATAATATCATTAGAGCTTTTTAAACCATTTTTAGCTCTTTGCAGAAAGATTATATAAATTCAGGGAGAAATGGTATAATTATTAATATGATGCTAATTAATATCATTTTATTACTCCTTTTTTTGACTGCAACTCAATTTATAAAAATTTTACTATAATATGAATTAGAAAGCAAGGGAAAATTTATTCTGTGTGCTTCTTTTTAATCATCTACCTCCCACTGTGTTTTGCTTTCCCACTAACCTCTTTCTGCCCAAGTCTATACTATTTTTCCCAGCCCCCTTCAGTAGCTTTTATCAGATCATAGGAAACTTAACGACACCACCAGCCCCTGAAGTTTCAGTCTTTGATGTTAAAAAAAAA
>NW_025999842.1:9405049-9489734 GCF_001458135.2 Marmota marmota marmota | reverse complement strand
GGGGGGGGGGGGTGGGGATTACCTAGGAAGCTTTCCAACCACACATTATAAATACTTTAAAGGCTTTGCAGATCAATAATTTTTTGTTGTTGTTCTTAATTTGCCTATGAGAAAGGAACCAGACAGCATAAAAAGGCTTAAGTTCTTGGTTATGCCAAGACCACAGTGGAAGTAAAGTACTAGAGGATGCAAAAGGGTTTTCTGAGGGTGGGGGAGCAGGCATAGGGGACAATGTGAAGGTTGTTAAGAGAAAGAATGATGTAATCTGATTTACGTTTTTGGAAATTATTCTGGGTACTGCATGTAGGGAAAGTACCACAAGGAGGACAAGAGTAGAAACAGGGCAACTTCTCTGGAAATGGTGACAAGATAATAAAAGACAGTTGCATGGACAAGGGTGACAGCAGTAGAGTTGTCAAAAAAAAAAAAAAAGTGAATGAATTTCCAGCTTGTTTTAGAGATAGATCTGAGTGGTAATGGAATAGAGGTGAAGATGAGCTTGGAATGAGCAGCTGAGTGGATGAAAGGTGATGCCACTTCTTGAAACTAGAGAGGCTGGGAGAGAAGCCTGTTGGGGAGGTAAGTGGCAGTGGGAACAGAACTCTGTTTTGGTTGATTGTGGTTGAATTTGGGTAATCTGTGTCTAGTGGAGATATTTGAGCAACTGATCTCTTCCTGTTAAAAGTCTGAAACTTAGGAAACCGATCAGGACTAGTCATTTATACTTAGGAGTCTTCAGGGTACAAACAAGATTTAAAGATGAGATCTCCAAGGAGAGAACTTGGGTGGAGAAGTGCAGAGGCCTCACCCTGGGGCACAAGATTTGAAATAAAGAAGGGAGCACAGTCAGTCAGGAACATTTGAGGAAAAGTGACCAACTGCAAAAAGAAGACAGTTGAGGCAACACTGGAGAGAAGTCAACAAAGAGGGGGACACAGAAGTGACCACAGAATCTGGAAAAATAGAGGTCATCAGCCAACCTAAACAAGAACCCTTTCAGAAGGGTTCAGAAGGACAGAAGCCCTTCTTATTCTTGTACTAATTCAGAACAGAGGTCTAAAGAATCCCTTCTCGGTACAAATATCGAAGACAGAAAAGAACAAGCACTCGGTGCAGAGTCTGGAAAAGTTTTCTGTTGTCCATATTGATAGATAAATTAGACTCAAATTTTGATCTGGAATAATCTTATTTGAATCCTTTTAAAGTCAAAATGGAGAGGGAAAGGGATTCTTGGATGTCAGAAGCCAATGTATGTACTATTTCACAAAGCAAATCATCTTCCCCACAGATTAGATGATAAAAGGAAGCTGAGAGGGAAGGAGAAATTTGACCTTGAGAACATAAGATGATGCAAGAAAGAGGGAATGAGAAATAGAGAAAAAATACCTTGGGAAAGAAACAGGAGTGGACATATTTTTCCTTTAGGCATAACCCCAAATAAAATTAAAACTACCTGCCAGTCTCAGAGAAATAACAGCAGAAAGAATAACTATGGAAAGCATTTCTTCTCCAGACTATATGCCAAGGATTGGGGAACATGGAGAGTATAACACATCAAACAGAAGATAGGAATTAGAATGTGAACAGGTGGACTGGAGAAGCTGCTTATTTTCTGAGAGCCTAAAAAACATGATATAGCTATTTAAATATACACTCCAGTCTCCCTTACTGATTCGTTTCTGCACAACCAGATCTCTTGTTAGGCTGTGGGAATGCCCAGGGAGAACTCAACTCAGAACCAAAGAAGAATCCGATTGGGTCTCCCCCCACCCCCACTATTTTTTTTCTTTCACTTGATGTGATGATATTTATAAAAGCTTGAATAAGCACATTTTAAAAATGTGGAATCTGGAGTTATACAGAAGAAACAAAGGCCGGTTGATTCTGCTCTTCTGCACTCCTGTGATGGGCCTTTGTTCAACTCACATTGCAATATATGAAATTTAATTCCTCAGTATTGAAACAATGTTGAAGACTGCGCTTTACTGTAAATACTTATTTGTGCAAATTCCATGGAACTTAGAGTCTGTCAAACATTAATATATCATGGTCGAGTGGCAATGACTTTGGGTAAAAAAGACTAGCCAGGACCCTCTAGCGAGGCTTGGGATCACACTTCTCATTTCTACTCATGGCCTCTGTCTTGGGACACCATCCTCCACCACCCTGGCCTCCTCTCACCAGGGCCCCAAGCTGTGGGTATGCCTGAGACCCAAGGTGGGAAGTCTTCTTGACATGGTTTCTGTTTGACATTGAACTGCGAGATCACCTGACCCATTTCTCCTCCACATCAGAAACTCAGAGTCATATCATTCAGGTTCCAACTTGTTTCTCTTGCTGCTTTGAGGCCACCCTTAGTTTCACTGTTATTAAAAATACAGATAACTCTAAATAATAGTGGGGAAGGGGATCAAATACCTACCTCCTTGGACCAAAGAAACACACATATGAATGGTAAAGGCCAAGGGTGCCTCCCCTCTGCACATAAGCAGAGGATAGTGGCAGGAAGCACCCTCCTCCAGAAGGAAGGAGGTCATGTGCAGTTCATTAGCAATGACATCTGGAAAGAAAATAATGACTGAGGAAATGCCATTAAAGTTATTTCAAGAGTTATCTCTAATGCAGTTCATATGGGTGAAATGAAGAAAAAACGTCAATGTTATTTGGTAGACGACTGGCTAGAATAGACCAGAAATACACTTTTCTCAGTCTACATTGCTCCCATTCCTGAAGCAATTAGATAGGAATCTTCTTCAGTAGAAGCAAAGTTCTTGAGAACTCTTCTGCTTTCTTACTAAATTAATTTTAAGAAGATTACAAGCCTAGGCAATGCCAAGTCACACCAGAACATTATGTTATTGGATCTTTATTAAGACTTACCAGATAACTCTGGCAAGTTGTAATTCTTTTCCCCAGCCCCGGAAAATAAAAAGTTAAGATAGAAGAAGCTTCCCACAGTTATCTCATAGTGCAAATGCTTTGCCTAAAAAAAAAAAAAAAAGATAAAAGGGGGCAGCCCAGGGGTTAGCTATTACTTTACAGAATGACAATAAGATTCGTTTCCTCTCCTGGTCCTATGACTTCTAGTAAACATCTGATTTCCCTCCACATTTACACACTGTGATTTCTATGGTTTGGGGTGTTTGCATTTCAAAAAAACATTAAAAATAAATAGGCATGAGGATATAGAAGTCCAGAAAAGGCAAAGGAAAACAGCTTCTACAGTTGTTCAGATTTCTGAACAGTTTCAAAGAAGAAACAAGCCAGGTAAATGCCTTTGCTTCTCCGTAGCACCTAAACAGCAGCGAAGGCCCCTTGAGTTATGTGCATATATAGAATCCTGGTCCACCCTCCAAATTATATCATGGATTGTATATTTTGTCTTACAATAAATAAAAAAGTGAAGATTAAGTATAGGTTAGGAACTAGATGTGGGGGTAATGAAAGAAGGGGAAAACCCAAGTCCTTTGATATATTTTTCTTACTGCAACTGTTGCTAAGGAAACCACTTCCTATCCATATACTGTACTTATTTCCCCTATTTGTTGTTCTCACAAAGTACACAATACCACAATTAAAAGATGAGAATGAGAGTTGGTGACATATGTTAAAGGACACTCAAAGCACTAAAATTATAGAGAAGAGATTAATGAGATTGTCCTAAGGACCAGGGACCAAAGTGCACTTAGCAAAGTGAAAACCTACTCTCTATTTTTGGTATTTACTGTCTAACCCAAGCTAAGGGGGGGGATCATCTTTCAAGAATGCCCTTGACTCAGAAAAGAGTCTTCTATTTCTGTGTTCCTCCCTTGATCAGGCAAGATGGTAGAACAGTCTTTGTGGCATCACACAAAATGTGGGAGCTTGCAGAGTAGTAACCCAATCTAAGATCCTCATTTTACAATTAGAAAGCAGAAAGACTTACCAAGGTAGCATGACTACTTCATGGCCCATGGGACTAGAAGTCACTTTCAGATGCCCAACTTGGGAAACAATTCAGGAAGTGCTAACTCAGGGCTGAAACCCCAAAACTCATAGAACCTTAGAATGAAGCAACTCCTTGGGATCCTTTTAAGTTCCACTTGCCCTGCACTACAGAAATCCCCCAAAAGTTTCACTTTTATTCACACCAAGGCTTGAGCAATCACAACTCCTTGCTTAATCCACTAATAATATCTATGCAAAGTTGACTGACTGAGGAGATGATGGGGTCAAAGGGTAGTTCAGATCTCAATGGGACAGATGTATTCACAACACCTGTTCAACCTTCAACTTTCTCTAAGGCTGGCAGAACCATGCTCCCAAAGCCTAAGGTTATAGAAACTATTTAGCTCACTTTTTTCTCTTTCTCTTCCCTTTCTGGTACCCTCTCCTTGTGCTTTTGTTGGCTACATTAAATCCTCTAAAGGAAAGAAAAAAATGAGGGAAGGAACTGAGAACAACCAAGAGATGGCCAGGAGAAGAACCTGGCCTTTGGTGTGAAAACATGATTGACACAATAATGGCAAAGAAGAATTTTGTACCGATTTGGGTTTCCATTGATGAAAATCAAAGTTATTTTAAACAACTCGGTCAGACCATGGTTTATCCAATTCTTTTTTCCCCCATCAAGAAATTCTTGATTTCTTGAAGTTTACTAGAAGTTCTCAGTATTAATTTTGTACTTATATTTGCTGGAATTCTGGCATTTTTCTTTTCACAAATGCCTTAATCAGAAGTATTTATGCACAATAATACATACCAGTCTATCAAATGTTATGTGTTGTCTGAAATCCATGAGTCCCATCCCTCTATGTAGGCTTAGTTTACCTGCCTACCACACTATTAAACACACACACATACCCTACACAAAGTACCAAACTGCCTCAATCTTCTGGAATTTTTTTTTTCTAAATTTAAGAATTGTGCTTTATGACATACAGGGAAAATCTCATGCACTTAAAAATAAATATAATTAACATTTCTCAAGATTTTTTATCCTTTGTGGTTCCAAACATGAATATAGGCCAAAGAAATGGCTTTTCTTAGTATACTTGAACTCTGGCTTATGCAGGAAGACATACTAAAATAAGACAAAATCAGAAAAGTCTCAGTAGGACAAGAAAACTGAATTCTTCAATGTGTTTGATATGAAGCACCAGCTAGAATTTTATCAACTGTGCTTTGACATGAAGCACATCTATAATATTATCAATTGTTTCTAACATTTCTTATACTATTTCTAGTCATTTGTTCAAAAACTTAATGTTGATCCTTAGAAACCAGTCAAGGAACTAAATACCTCTTATTCAAATGTGATCAAAATGACTGTAATTTCACATTATAAAATCATAGAAAAATGTATAATTATAAAATGTATAAGATCTTTCTTCAATAGCAGTTTTCTGTAGAATAGTATCATTTATTTATACCATGCTATAAGTTGAATGTATCCCCCAAAGTTCTTGTGCTGCAAACTTAATCCCCAGTGCAATAGTGTTGAGAGATGGGTTGTTTGGATCATGGGGTTGTTTGGATCATGGGGGCAGATTAATGCTAATTCTAAAAGGACTTGAGCTATGATCTGATCTCTTGCTTACATGCACACACTCTTGTATGTCCTTCTGCCTTCTCTCATGTAATAACATCACAAGAAGGCCTTCACCAGACTCTCCCCCTCCATGTTGGGCTTTTCGCCTCCAGAACTGTGAGAAATAAATCTCTGTTTTTCATAAACTGCCAAGTCTAAGGATTTATGTTATAGAAATACAAAATAGATCAAGAAATCAAGAGATTTGTACTTATGAAAATACTTTCTCATAATAATAATAACAATAACAATAGCAAATATTTATTGAATATTTACTACCTGTCAGATATTGTTTGAAGTGTTTTACATATTAACGCATTTGGTTATTTTGTCCACATTTTAAGAAGAAAAAAACATATTATTTCCTATGTAAATTTCATTTCCCTTGCTATAAATTAGAAATTATCTCACTTGAATCTCTACTTTGTAAGAAAAGATTAGATCTATAGCTTCTGGCCTCTTGCTAGTGTACTTCATCTGGGAGTTTAAGAAACCAAAAATCACTTTCTCTCTCTCAGAGAAGTTATATAATCAGCTTATTTAAGTGTGAAAATATAGAGAAAATCCCAAGTTGTCATATAGAAAGAACAAATGCCAATTAATATTTGTAATAAGGAAAGAACAAGATATAAGTTAAATACTTACATTTGTACTAGTCCTGTCTCTGCCTTGAACAAAATAGAAAGAGGATTTGTTCAACACAGATCTTGAGTAAAATACAAAACTTTTGGGGTTCTTTAAACAAAGCAGTGGCCTTAAAGAACTGGCCTTCAAAATAGTAGACTAAATAACAAAACACATGTATTTTTCTTCTCCCTGCAAACTTTTTTATGTGACCTTTACCAGTGGCTCAAGTGCATCTGTGTTTATGTCTATGTGTGCAGAGAGATAGAGAAACAGATGAACAGTAAGAATACCAAGCCTTTGGAGAGATATCTGTTCATTGAAACTGCAATTCAGATCATTTCTTTAAAAATTCAGGGAAATATTTAGGATAATTCTACATTTATAATGTAATTAATTTTAACTGGAGATGTACCCCCCAAAACATAACCTCCCTAGTACTAGAGAAGGTGATACTATTGACTTATTTCATCAAAGTAAAATTGGTTAACTACCTTACTTTATTCAGATTCTCAAGTCATATATAAGGTTGTATCTAATTAATTCTTGCATCTCCTGTAAAATATAACATCACATCCAGATTCGGGAACACATGAAGAAAATGGAATTTTCCACTAGAAAAGTCCTAGATCTTAATTGTCCAGCTGGCCACCTGGTCACTGAGCCTCTATTCTGAACCCATAACATTTCCTAATGGAGTATCTGAAACCAAGACATCCTCAAAATGGAGGACTTTTATCTAGACATATAGTGATGATGTGATAATTATTTCATAAGTGAACAAGGCGAACAATATATGATATTGGTTGGTGACCACAAAATTTCTCTGTATTATATTCTAATACAGTCATTATGAAAATTGTAATAGGCCATCAGAATGTGTTCAGGCATGTTGGAAAGAACCCAACTAGCCACTTGCAGATAAATGTCTTGATTCATAAATAGGGATAAAAGCTAACATTTTCTCATTAATCTCCTCTCCCCTACCTGCAAGCCTTCAGGGAGATTTATGACCTCCATTTAACAAAATAAGAAACCAAAAGCCAGAGAAGTTCCATAACTTGCTCAAGTTCACAACAACTAGCAAATGGGTTAACCAGATTTTAACCCATTCTAGGGAGACCAATTTCTTTCTACTCTCTTTTGCCCCCTAAGCATTTCTGTGTCAATTCATGCGCTAAAGGAATATAGCTCTTTGAAGGCAGGGAATGAGTTCTGTCCTTTATTATATCACTAGTTCTTGAACAGTGATGAATAAAAATCTATTATATGAAACAACCCACATGACCAACACGCAGCTTCCCAACCCTTATTATAAACATGCCCTGGACAGTGTTCAGTGTTCAGGGAAGCTAGACAAATCTCCATTTATAAGCAGTTTCTTCTGTACCCCAGTTTATCTACAAATATCATCATATCTCTGTGCTAGGGAAAGTTTGGGCAACACTGCACAACTTGTCAACGTGGGGGAGGACAAACTAGGTGCTGATAATGGTAAGAGTGACCTCCAGGATGGGAAAAAAAAAAAGGTTTCTTCACTATTTGAGTTTGGAAAGTCACAGGCCTGGTCACAGTTGAAGTAGAAATGAAAAGAACCAATGGACACTGTGATAATGGATTGCCTGAATCAGCAATGAAGGGAGGGTTCCTTGACCAGGAAGAGAAAGAAGAATCCCCACACAAAAATCAGAGAAGGAGGAAATTGGATGATTAATCAGAGTTGTGGATAGGATGGAGGAAGTTGAATGGGGTACAATGTGAACTCCCCTAGAACCAGAAGACTCTCCTAAGACAACAAAAAACTGCATCATATCTTAACAGATGACCCAAGAGCCTTCTATTGTTCCTCCTAATGACAGACATTGCCATTAGCGGGTATTTATTAGATACCATTGATTTTTACACATGAGCATAATCTCATTTTTTTAAAATTTCACACAACTCTCTGATGTTTAATCATTGTCCCCACTTACACATCAAAAATCTGAATGCCAGAGAGGGTAAGTTACATATCTGGTGACCAGGACTCAACCCAGACTGCCTGACTCTACAGCCCAAGCTCTTCCCACCATGCCTTGTCGCCTCTGGCCACATTAGCTCTTTCTGAGTAGATGTTCCCCTTCATCTTAACATCTTCAAGTGAAAAGAAAAAAAAAAGTGGGGCAAAAACTTTTCTAACTCCCAGCCTGTTATAGCTTAACCAATTAATGGTGGCAGAGTGCTTTGAAAATGCCAGTGCGGCTTTTGAATGCCAGGGACTTTTCCTCGGACTCTGAGGCCTTAGGATGAAAGGCTCCGCAGAGCTTCCATCTCCCAAAATAGCCACTAATCAGGATTTCAAAAGGAGCAGGGAGCCCTGTTTTTGGGCGGAGCCTTCTGAACCCTTGGCTGATGGAGTAGTAGGAAAACACTTCACAACAGAGCAGTCTCCTATAAAAGGTCTTAGTTACCAAAGAAAAATGGAAGTTTAACTTGCAGAAGTCTTAATGACTTTTTTTTATAAAACATGCTGAGCAGAAAAAAAAAAGTGGGGGGATGAGAAAGCTTGTTTTGCCTCAGAAGGATTTCAGTGACATAAATTGAGTCTCTAATAGGAGATGGAGAAAAGCTGAATTTTCTCAAATAAATATTGACAAATAATTGAACAACAGCTACCACTGTCCAGACCACTGAGCCACCAGCCTCGTACAGTTATAACTCAACTGTAAATCTCAGAAAGCCATCCAGAGAAAAGATTGCTTAAGACAGCAGATTTTTTTTTCTTTTGTCCTAGGTAAATAACTCTAAGACAAACCCAACCAGGAGCCCACCTGAAGTGTCAGATTGATTGAACAGTATACAGCACATGTGTGTTGGAGAAAAGCAGGGTACTGAGACTACAAAGTAGAAGATGGAAAAGCATCAAGGCTGACAGCTATGGAATTTGCTATTCAGTTCTTTTTCTGTTGATTTTAATCTTGCTTCTATGTTTATATCAGAGCACAATTAATTATGGCATGTTTTCCCAATCTCCATCTCTCATCTTTACTCCTTTCCCACTCCTTTCCAGGCTCAAAGGTATATATCCATTAGCTTTCACTGTATAACAACCATTCCAAATTTTAGTGACCTAAAACAAGTAGAAATGAAAAGAACCAATGGACACTGTGATAATGGATTGCCATTTATTTAGTTCACAGTTCTGTGGACTGGGCAGCAGTTTGGGCCAGGCTCAGCTGGGCTATTTTTCTATTCTGAGTACTCTCATGCTACTACTTAGCTAGGTGGCTCTGTTTCTGTCAGCAGAAGCCATAGGGATATCTGGGCCACCACCAAGGGGGTTAGCCTAGATGTGTACTTAGGTGGCTCAGCACGGTTCCAAGAGGAAGAGCAGAAGTGAGTAAGGACTCTTGAGGCCAAAACTCAAATCTGGCCTAATTCTCTTCCCTTGCATTCTACTGGCCAAAATAAATCACAATTTCCACCAAATTTAAGGGGCAGGGGGAAAAAAAAACATTATTTCTTCATGGGAGTAGCTGCAAAGTTACATTGCAAAGTATCATGGATTCAGGGAGGGATATAATCATGTCCTTTTTAAAATATATATATATATATATATAACACTTCTGGGGCTTCAGGGGATAAGCCACCATTCCTGTTTCTTTCCTGATACCTTACTCTGCTTCCCATCCCCACCCCACCATCTACTCAACAACTCTCCCTAAACTACAAACGCTGGCTTCTTGATTCTGCCAAACTCTCCTCAGATGATCTGCTCAATAAGATTTTAGACAGCTACCTCTCTCTGCTTAGCATTTTTTTTTTTGAATGTCAAATATCTTGCTAAGGCAAGACAAATATCATTAGCAAAACAACAAACTTCTAGAGCCTCAGAAATCTAGTTTGTAGGGTTTTGGTTTTTTTTTCCCTAAATTAACAATGCAGTTTTCATAGAGTCCAAAACCCTAATCACTCTGATATTCTTGGCACACTATTTGTTCTCAATAGCTTCAAGCTTACTTTTAAATCCTTTGTAATCCTGCTGGAAATCATTAAACAGTGAGTCATGGAGCTCTCTGATGGCCTCCAATAATGATTTTACCATCCACACTAGAAATTTTTAAAAGTTCCATTTAACAACTTTAGTCCATTGCTGAGATTACTTCTTGGGAAGGCACCAATTTTTTCCTTACTGTGTCTTCTTAAGAAGACTCAAGGTCAGGGAGCCCCTGGCACTCAAAACCCTCTAGGGGCCAGCTGCTACAGTCTGATAAACCAAGACACCTCCTGGAAAAAAAAAGAAAAAAGAAAAACTTTTTGCTGCAATTCTGCCCCTTCTTACACCCTGGAATTTATTCTGCAATGTCCTTTGTCTCTTCTTTTACAAATCTCTTTTTTGCAGAGCTTCAAGAAAGGAGATCATCCTCTGTTCAAGACTGGAGCTTGTGCTGAGGAATTGAGCAGCCTAAACTTGGGTCTGCATTTATATCTCAGTGATAAGTGCTGAAAATTCACAGCACTAAACTCTACATTTAAATATTTGGTAGAAATTATCACTTGAAAAGATTTGTCAAAATTCTTTGCCAGTGCTTGACGTATCTTTATCTCCTTTACCGACTATTCTCAACTTTCTTATTCCAGAGGAAGAGGCAGCCCTATTCCTGTCCATGACCCATCCTACTATGTCCAATATCACCCCTTCCACACTGCAAACATCACACCGCTGCTTTCCTCTTGGCATTTCAATCTCTCATCCCCTGAACTCACACCCTCAGCCCACAGATGTGGTCAAGAGCTCTAATTCTATGAATAAACTTTCAATCTACTTGCTGTCCTTATCGGTTGCCTATCTACTCTTCTTCCCCTTCTCTCTATTATATTTCCTAGTTTTTTTCCAAAGAAACACAAATGAATTTCATGCTTAGGCTTGGGTCTCATCCCCCAAGGTATCTCATTATATATATGTAAATATTCCAAAATCAGAAAAAAAAAATCTCACACACTTCTCATCCCAAATATCTTGGAGAAGGGATCTTCAGCCTGTATTGGAAGTATAATGCCAATATTTGGTGAAAAATAAAAGAGAGATTGACTAAGTCTGAAGGTATTTTTTAGATGCAGGCAAAGTCAGCTTTCAGCCCAGCTTCTCCACCTGGGTGGATACAAGGATTCAGCATCCCTGTAGCTCTGGAAGTTTTGACATGTGCAATCAGAGTACATTGACAGGTGCATATTTCAGAGTACTTTTGGATACTGTGAGTCCTGAAGGAATTGGTCTTGGTAAATAATAGAAAACATCAAACAAACAAATGTTGCTTTCAAAACATGTTTCAACAAGTCATTTGATCATCAATTTCTCCTTAGAAATCAGCTTGTTGCCACTTCATAGAGGGTTGGGTCTTCTTTCCACAACTCTAAAGCAAAACCTTCCACAAGATCAGAGAAGTCCCAGGAGGGGAGCCAAGGCTCTGGAAACAATTGATTGTTGATGATTTTAGCATGAGGTTGTCTGATCTTCCCGGGGAATTTTATCAATCAGACAATCTGAGACATATTAGACGAACCAGAAAATGGCTCATCTCAAACTCTGAGTTGAAGGCAACTATGTTGCCATGAAATTAAATCTTTCAGGAAAATAAAACCTTTCAGGACATTAAACTAATTTGAAAGCACTGTCTCCAGCAGTTCATTCACTGGAAATAGAATCTGTATGGATCTGCTTTGTGACCTGGGCTCCCCGCCACGGC
Source organism: Marmota marmota marmota (assembly GCF_001458135.2). NCBI lineage: Eukaryota > Metazoa > Chordata > Mammalia > Rodentia > Sciuridae > Marmota > Marmota marmota. Next base: position 9,477,815 of record NW_025999842.1, on the reverse strand, counting down.
CTTACTCAACACCACTGCATTCACTCAACATCCTGTGCCTCTAACCCACTGATCCATGTTTCCAGGATACCCTGCACTCACCCATTCTTTATCTGTACTTTCTTCTCAGCAATAAGCCCACTTCAGGCTCTGATTTTTTCTGGATGTTTTCTCTGATTGCCTCCTCTGAATACACCACAGGCATACCTATGCCATTATAATTCTCAGTTTATTGAAAGGCAAGTTCTGCTGTTTTTAAAATCTGTGTTGTCATAGTGCCAAGCCCCTAATAGGCCCTCAAAAATTGTCAAGTAAATAAATTAATTTGTGCCTTAGTGGTAGGAGTATTGTGCCACGTGATGAAGTGCAACCGGCACACACTGACCTGCCTCTGGGGCATTGCTCTGTGACTTATCTACAGATTACTTAGAGTCTCTTAGACTCGGTTGCACCATCTGTAAAATGAATATAATTACATAGGATGGTTGATGAATTAAATAAGATAATATATGTCAAAGCACTTAGCTAGATTTCTAGTAACCACCGAAGAGATGAATTGAAGTGTCATTTAAGAATGAATATTAGCATCAATATACAGTTTTCTCCTTCTGCTTGGAAAAGGGATTTCATTGCATTACAGGTAAGAGGATTTACTGCCTCCTTGTTCTAAACTTGACTCTGTCTAAAGGAAATGATTCTTCAAACACAATTTTACTCCTGTCCTTTGTCAATGGCTGAGTTCCACACCCCACCCCACTTGTAGCCCACCTAAATGTGGGCAAAACTGCGATTTATTCCCAAAGACAAACAGTCTCAGATCCCTTATTTGCAAAATAAGGAGTTAGACAAAACTATCACTCATTGGCTTTTATTCATGATCTGTGCATTTCAGGGTTCCTGTGGGTTAAATCTTCATGTATTCTCTGTTGTCATCTCATAACCTAGAACACCTAGTAGGGCACATAAGTAAGCCCTCAATAAATACTTCTTGAATGAATACATTCATGAATGAATGGGTTAACAATGCTTAGATTAAGATAAACACTATAAACCGGGCATAGTGGCACACACCTGTATTCCCAGCGGCTGAGGAAGCTGAGGCAGGAGGATCACGAGTTTGAAGCCAGGCTCAGTAAAAGCTAGGCACTAAGCAATTCATTGAGACCCTGTCTCTAAATAAAATACAAAATAAGGATGGGGATGTGACTCAGTGGTTGATTGCTCCTGAGTTCAATTCCTAGTATCCAAAAAAAAAAAGATAAAAATGACTATATTTTTAATATCATCCATAAATTAATTTATCCTGGAATAAATAACTTGATTTTATCAAAAGGTATAAACTTTCAGTTATAAGTTGAATAAGTTCTGTGGGTTTAATGTACATCAGAGTAACTACACCTAATAGTACTGTATTATATACTTGAAATTTTCTAAGAGAACAAACCTTAAGTGTTCCCATCACATCAAAATAAATAAATAAGTAAGTAAATGTAACTATGTGAGGTGATGAATATGTTAGCTTGACTGACAGTGGTAATCATTTCACAATACAGATGCATATAAAACCATCATATTGCATACCTTAAACATATACAATTTTTTATAAATTATTGGGCCTCAGGATGTGACTCAAGTGGTTGCGTGCTCGCCTGGCATGCTTGAGGCACTGGGTTTGATCCTCAGCATCACATAAAAATAAAGATATTGTATAAATTATACCTCAGTAAAGCTGCAAAAATAAGTTGAGTATATTTCAATAAATATCTTCCCAGTAATAGTTCAAAAGAAGCAGCAGTTGATTCATTTGTTTCATTAAGCTGAGGACAAAATAGTGGTTAGGCTGAAAAACCCAAACGAATAATAAGGGTCTCTTCACTAGTAGCATCCATTGCCTTTGCCAAATTGCAGAGATAAAGTGGCCACCTGTTTCCTAGATCGCCTCTGCTGTTTCCGCATAAGATCCAATTGAGCACAACCATACCACTTATGACAAAGAGATAGTTGAAAGCACCAGACATCAACTGCTTCCAAAATCACAATCCACAATGGGCTTTTCTGTGCTCAGATGTAGCCTGCTTCCAGAAACATCCCAGACTTATGAACAAAGGATGAAGCCCAAGCTTCCTACAGAAAGCAGGAGACAAAAAAAAAAAAAAAAAACGGAACTTCCCTGTTTCTCCCTTCTTTGGTGTGGGAGGAAATTTTTAACTCCAGGGAGGTGATCTTTGCCTCCAATCACCAAGGTGTCCCATGGTGTTGTCCTTGCAATTTTAGAATCTTTTCTGTTTCATGATTAACAGGCTCTGAACACAATTCAATAATGTTATACACTGTCATTTTCCTCAATATTATACAAAAGAGGTGGGATCTCTGAACCCAAGAGGCAAATGAGTCTAGCAGGGCCTCCACTGTGTACCCAACCTCACATGAGAGTGTGTATTCATTTCCACTCCACCCAAAAGGGGCAGGATCTGTACTTAAACAGCAGGTGATTGTGTTGGAGGCGCAAAGCGCTTTAAGGCACAATACTTGGATGAAAGACTATGTAAACCCAAGCTCAGACTCATTACCTCTGTCAGCTCCTGTTCCTCTGCTAGAAACTTGTAAAAAACATTTACACCATCTGAGTCATGAACCCACTCCTGTGTACCAATTCATTTCACTGAATGAGTCCTAATCAGTCATGTTTTGAAGGGTGTAGTCAAGTGGTTAGATCTGACTAATGAACCTTTCGAAATCATACACACCATTTACTGTAAGCCATGCTAGTCCCACACAGTTAAATTACATGTCATTTCATCTCCCAAAGAAGCAGGAAGCTTGAATAGGTGGGATTCAGCTCTGAAGCAGTCACTTAAAAGTTTACCCTGTAATCTTGGTGTTTAGTTAAACATTCAGGAAAGAGACTGAATAGCCATGAAAGTCATTCAAGGCTGCCCAGCAGGTTGGAAACTGGTAGGTGTGAACACAGAATATATGATTTTCACACCTTTAACTGAAATAAATTACAATTTTTGCAATGTTGTGACCGCTGTGCATAAATAAAGTACCTTATTTAATGGCTTCTCAGTTACCAAGAGCATATAAAAACTCTGCCTTCATTTCAAAAACATACCCCTAAGAGTATGCTGTACAAAATTCATCTTCATTCAATGTAAAGAAATGAATCAGGCACTGTGGGGCATACAAAATTGGGTCCCCATAGTCCTTACCTCTAGAAGCCCACATTCTAGTAGGAAATGGACATTATACAAGGCACAATAGAATAAATGCCTAGTAGAGAAACCAATTATTTCTACAGAAAGCTGGAAGATCTTCAATCTGACAAGCAAATTAGAGAAGGTGGCAAAGAAAAAGTGGACCTAAAGGATGAGGGGGATTTCACTTAGGGGAGAATGAAGATGATGGTGTTCCTTCTAGTTAGATGGAATAATAGCAAAAATGACAGGGAGATGTGAAACCCATACAAACTCAGAAACTATATAATCATTTCTACTCCCAAGTCCCACTTACATTTCCTGTCTATGCAATGCTCAGAGCACAGAAGTCTTGAGAAGACAGAAGCATAATACTATTTCTGTGGTTTAAAGATATGTGAAGAATCTCTAAGCACCTTTCAGTCATTGTCAGAAGAAACTATCAATGTCTTTGTCACTTCATATCCAGACCTTAGTTAGATTCTTACTGGCCTCCTGGCCTTTGGCTCTTGGTTTTCATTCTGTTCTGCACAGCGAGACCTTATTAATTTCCCTAAATGTTTCATTTCTTCAGGTAAGAACTCATGGAGTGAAAGACCTTTAATATTCCTCTAGGATGTCCTAATGTTCACAAGATAAAGCCTTTCCTCTTCAACCAGGACCTCAAACCTCTCCACAATCTGGTCTTAGTGGCCTAATTTGAGTTTTAATTTGATTTTAATTTTAATCTTAATATTCTGCTTAATATACTGTGCACAGTAAAGCTAGGAGACTACGTAGAACCCAGGGCTTAAAAAAGAAGAAAACTCTGTAAGGATCAATCAGAGACTAGGAACTGGGTGAAGCTGCTTCTAGCAACAAGAATCTGGATGATGAGAGAGAAAAAGTTTCTAGAAAAGAGCTTCTGATGAGAGGAAAGCATTATTTTTTATCTCAGTGAAAATTTTAGTTTGAATTTGAACTTTAAAAATCAAAATAAAATTCTAATGAGATTTTAACACTTAATATTTGATCTAATGAACCATCTCCATGACTAGCTAAAATAATCACTATTTTTTCACTCAGGAATACGTACTTAGGGTCCACACTGTTCCAGATACAGTTCTAAGACCATGGGGACACAGTGATGAACATGACGATGTGGCCTTACAGAGTTCGGCAAAAACTGAAATGGTGATACTAGAATCTGGGGGTTAAGCCAAAAGAGCTGTCTATGTTTTGCACTCACATCCTCATACTCCAATTCAACAGAGTAGACTGTAGGTGACTAGGTAAAAGAATAAAGACAGTTTCCTGGATTTCCCTGGGTTTTACTTGTTTTTCTGAAGCCAGTGATGTTCATAAACATTGCTAAAATTTCAAAGACAGATGACCTGATCTGTGCCCCTACTGATGTTCCTAGTTCTTCTCTTAAAACACATTATTTTTTTTTTTTGAGATACTTTCAATTGCATCTTTAAATAAAAGTAACATAATCTGGCCTCCACAAGTATTTTAACTTTAGAGTAATCAAATGTATGGTTGACAATAACAGAAATCAACTGCAGCTAGCTGAATTGAAAGAGGAAAATGATTCTAAGGTTACAGGGGTAATTCACAAAACCCAGGGGCAAGACAGTAACCAAGCTTCAGATGGATCTAAAACAAGACCTGAAAACCTTGGTTCTCTGAGCACGCGTGCTTTCCTTTGCTCTGTGCAAAGCATCTTTCTCTGAGTACTTTCCCACAGCTTGAGTTTTCACCTGCTCAGTTCCAGCCATAAAGAAAGTGTTATAGGCTATCACTGAATTCCACCACCAAATTCCTAAGAACAAGAATCAAACTGGCTCACCTTGGTTTACCCTACTCCAACCAACAGCCACAGGGAGTTGGTATTCATAACATAAACATGGCAGCCAGCACCCTGCCCCTCCAAGAGGCATTATTTAACAGTGAAACCCCAATTTTAAGTAACAGTAGAGCAGTGGTTTTCAAACTTTTGGTCTCAAGTCCCCTTCAACTCTTAAAAATTATTAATGACCCAAACGAGACTTCATTTATATGGATTACATTTATTGATAAGTGCTATTAGTAATCATTAAAATGAGAAATGTTTAAAATATTTATTTCGTAATTTATTTTAAAACAAAAATAATTTCCCTTTACATTTTCCAAAACAAATAAAACAGTATTTAATAATGAGAAGAGCAACATTGTTTCCTATTTTTATAAAACTCTTTTAAAATGTCTAGCTTGGTAGACTGCAATTATACTATTACATCTCCTTCTGCTCTCAATCAATGGTGATGAAATGGACCAAACTCCACTGTTCACTCTCAAGAAATGAATAAAAAAAGCAACAAATAATGCCTCTGTCTTATTATCACCACATAGGCCCCTGAGAAACTCTCCCTCCAGGAGAGAATCTCCAGAGCACACATTGAGAACTGCTACACTGGGAATTATCTGCCAACTGCATGTAAGCAGATATATAAATTGAACAAAGTAACTTGATTTTATAGAAGTAACTTCTTTCTGTCTCCATAGAAACTGACTCTCCTAGTTTGGCTCACTACATTTATCATTCTATTTTTATTAATTTGGTTGGTCTATGGATCAATTGAATTTGATAAATTTGAGTGATAAATAAGATGTGGCAGTTACTATAAAGAGCTTTGCAGATGAGCAGAACTGGAATTAAAACTTGTCTCATCTACAAATTAGCTGTGTGACTTTAGGCAAGTCCTTCAAGACTCAGTGTTTCCATTTTTAAATAGGCATAATAATGAAACTTATTTGGGGGTGAGGACTGAGGAAGACAGTATAGTCAAGTGCTTACCATCACTCCAACATATAGCAATGGTTCAGTATGTTCTCTGTCTTTTATTATTTTTCATTGTTTAGTATGTCTTTGCTCACAGCCATTAAAAATGCACCTTTCTTCATGCTTGGAGGATTAGTCTTACACGTGACAATTTGTGTCTTATATCTTAGGTGTCCCTACTCCACAGGAAAACATGCCGAGTAACTATATCACTCATATGGTTATTGGGGACTTGGTGTTCTAGGGGTAACTTGAGGAGAAATCAAGGTCACCCTCTCTCTATGTGGCTGGCTTAGAAAGTGATTAGTCTCACTGAAATATTCCAGAGAATGCCTACAAATGGGTTTGGTTGAGAAAATTAAAATATATTTGGTGCTGGTTATAATAATTCTGGATCTATTTCCAATCTTTTTATCTTTTACCTCTATCAAAAGATTTGCTTCTTGGACACAAAAAAACTTAAGTAAATTTTCTCTTCTGGTTTCAAAAGAAGCAAGCAAACAACAGCAATTTTCTGACTGGTTACTGGCAAGTCCATTTATGTTCTATCTAAATGTCCTTCTTCATTCTGATCCAAACCAACAGAAAAAGAGGAAAAGGGAAGTTAAAATTTCTTTTGTGTCCCTTGCAAATCCATCAAATCCCATATAAAAGAAAACAACCACTGCTCTCTGGTTTTACCTACTCACTTTGTTGACCTTCATTTTATATCTTTGGTTAAGGATCCAAAACATTTAATTAAATATAGTTGGTTGAGAATTCAAAATATTTAACTTTCTCTATCCAATGCTAGTATTTTCTTATAAAATGAAACAGCAAAGTATTTCCTTCAAGCTCAGGCTGGGTGGCCACAAACAAATGTCTTTTACTAGAGGCAATACGTTTGCCCAAGGAAGAAAGGAAGATGGATAAGACATCACCTTTTATGGTGACTAATAAGTTTAATCCATTTCCTACTCTCACTATATTCTGCCAAACTTTGACCCAGGTCTGGTACCTAACATGTGAGAATAAAGAGCTAGAAAATAATTTGGTAATTTGGCAAGTTATGATCAGTTAATTTGAAGTTAATTTTCTTGAGTTACTTTTTAATCTAAAACTTTTTCCCATAAGCATCATCAGGAAACATTTAGTTTCTTCTTCACTCTAATATCTCCAAAACAAACAACTCAAATTCAGTACTCTTGGCTTAACTTTATGAAGGAATGTAACAGAACATCAATCCAGAATTACACAAACCAGAACAGCATTTTAAAAAATTAATTGGCAACCTAAGAAAGGGAACACTTGATAAACCAATTAAAATGTTCATGTTTAGTTCAAATAATAAAATGTTTATTTATAATTTTTATATCTTTATAAAGCCAACAAATCGACATTTTTGTTAGATGCTTCTTGTAATTTAGAGTATATAACTTCTTCCAGCTGTTCCTGGGTCAATGCTTTGGCAGGATATGGTGAGATTAGGAACTGGATAAAGCTTATTAGTGGCTACATAAGGTAGTGTCTTTCTTACTTATGCAAATTTATTGCCTCTTAATAAAAGACATTTGTTTTCAAGGAAATACATGATGTTTTCTTTTCTTTCTTTCCTTTTTTTTTCTTTCAATCCTTTTAGGGGATTGAACCCAGTGGAGATCTACCACTGAGCTACACCACAACTCTTTTTCTAAATTTTTTAAAATTTTTGAGAAATTGCCTTGGTTGAAATTTCCCTGGCTAGCCTTGAATTTGTGATCCTTCTGCCTCAACTTCCCAAGAGACTTGGATTATAGACATATGCTACCACACCCAGCTTCTGTTTCATTTAATTTTTAAAAATGCATATATATGGGCATTTGGTAAAGAGAATTAAATAACATGTTGTTAGATTTGGATTTTAAATGTTTTCCAAAGGCTCATGTGTTGAAGACTTGGTCCCCAGCTGATGCCTATATTGACAGATGGTGGAAGCTTTAGGAGGTAAGTCCTTACAGAAGGAAGTTAAGCCCAAGGGGCAGGCCTTTGAAGAGACTATTGGTCTCCCCTCTCTACTCTTTGCTTCCTGGCCACCATGGGGTGAGGAGGTTTGTTCAACCATGATGTTCTGCCTTGCCATAGGTCTAAAGTAATTGGGGCAAGCAACTATGGACTGAAACTTCTGAAAATGAGCCAGAGTGGACCTTTCCTCTTTATAAGCTATCTATCTTAGTATTTTATCACAGTGATGGAAATCTTACTAATACACATTATCTGAGTTCTTAAAAATATTATTTTATTTTTCCTTAATAAATTATATTATATACTTATATGTTGTAATATTTATTGTGTTACTTTTAATGCTAGTCAGCCAAAAATGTTTGGGAATTAATAGTCAAGATTTTATAAAATATAACTAAACGAGGCTTCAATTAATAGAGGATATCTGGAAAGGAGGATTATCAGAAAGTGCAATCCCCAAGAGCAAGGGGTTTCATGTTGCTCACAAATCTTTATCGCCCAGGGAAATTTAATCACAGTTAGAATACCCTACCCATTTTATATCTTTAAAATTTTAGTAAAGTTAGAAAGCCTTACACCTCAAGATTCATTGCTGAGCAGAACCTTGAGGAATTTCAGCGTCTTCTTTCCCTGAACCCCAATAATAGTAGGAACCATAGTGTCCCATGAGAACCCAATGCTCATCAGTCAAATTAAATGAGAAACTGACCAAAGGAAACATTAGAGTTTACAGGCTGATGTTACATAATGTGGAGAAAGCTATGGATTTTTTAAAAATCCATAAGCATTTATTTCTGGTCCATACCAAAAATAAAAGACAAGGAGAATCCTTCCAAGATCGTGTCATGAAGTAATGAAAATTCTCTATTTTTTCCACCCAACTCTACTCTTCCACCACAGTTTTCTACAAACTTTAAAGTCTATTTCAGTACTACACTTTGAACAAATTAATATAAAGAGGATTCTGAAGGATGAAGTTTAGAAGCGGGCAAAAATAGTTTCCGTATTTCTGAGGAAATAGAATAAAATAATTAGGAAAAAGATTCTTGAAATTTTTCAGTGATTCTAAGCATGTCTGTGGAAACTGTCCAATTTTCAAAGAAACAGTTTCCTCAGATCTTTGTAACTAGAACATACCTATTAAAATCAAGATTTTAAAATTACTGTGCTTTTATTATTACTATTAACATTTTTTGAACATTGGAAGCATTGTGATGTTGAATTAAACATTGCGTATCAGTCACTCTCCTATGTTATTTTAGCAAAACAAATAAGAGATCAAAACCCGAGATCATTAGGCAAGATTAGATGGCATGTTTTACTTCTAGTAATGGCAGAGTAGCTCATATTAAACCAATCCTCCCAAAGTAAAAACTATAAACTCTAAAAAATACATAGACACACACAAAGCTGAAGTCATTTAAAAGTGATGAAAAATAGATATAAACCTGGAGCTGGTCAGCATTTTAAGGAAGGATATGACACTGGATAATTGCTGACTTTTTAATGTCCTTTGCCTAAGAACAATTACAATGAAAGCCATAACAAAGTGGCTAAGACTTGAATAGAAACCTTACTGGCTAAGGAATCAGAAGACGAAATTCAGGGCAATAGCAGTAATGAAAAGGATAAATACTGGAAAGGAAAGAGCAACATGGGAGAGCCACAAAATCTACATATTAACTTTGCCCAAGTCTCTGGCTAATCTCTAAATTAAACATTTGCTAGGCAAATACCAAGAAGCAAAGTTAAGACTACAAGAAATAAACTGAGATTTCAGTTGCTATCCATCATAGGAGAAAGAGAGTTCAGAATTTGAGTTCAGCCTGCTTAAAAAAAAAAAAAAAAAAAGCAATACTCTTCAGAGTAACATAACAGAATCCAGAGTCTCTGTAATGTATCATTCAAAATATGCCTTACACAATTCAAAATATTAGATGTAAAGAGAAACAGAAGAAATTACAACCAATGGAGACCAACCCTAAGATGACTCATATGTTGAAATTAATAAGTGTGTTTTGAAACAGCTCTTTCAATTATGTTCAAATATATAAAGGAATGTGATGAATGAACAAAGGAAAAAAGTCAAAATGTAGAAAGTATTTTTAAAAACAAGCAGAAATACTAGAATTAAAAGATATAATATTTGAAATAAAAATTTGCTCATGGGCTTAAACAATTGGAAATGGCAAAAAATAGTCAGCTAATATAAACATGGGTCAAGAGAATTATCCAATCTAAAGACAGAAAAAAAAATGTAAAAATAAACTTAAAGGAACTTTTGAAAAAATATGGGGGGGAAAAGATGCAATTATAGTCCCAAAACAAGAGAAAAGAGAAAGTATGGATCATAAAAAAAAAAAATCTTTTGAAGAAATAATGAACAAGATATTTGGTAAAGGACATATATTTACAGATGCAGGAATTTTAATGATGCCTAAACAGGATAAATTTTTTTAAAAAAAATTATACCTATGTACATTTTAGCTAAAATTCTAAGGCAAAAAAAAAAAGAAAATCTTGAAAACATCAGAGTAAAACCACCCATGAAAACAAGAAAAGAAAGTTACAGATGATAACTGACTTCTCATCAGGGAAAAAAGAAGGTCAGAAGGGAATGGAACAATATTTATAAAGTGCTGAAAGAAAATTTTAAAAACTCAGAACTAGGATTGTATATCTAGTGAAAATATCCTCCCAGACTGAAGACAGAATGAAGACATTTTTATATAAACGAAAACTAAGAACATTTGTCATCAGTACTACAAGAAATGTTTAAGAAAGTTTTTCGGGCTTAAAGGGAAATGATAGCAGATGGAAACTTGGATCTCCCAAAAGGATCTTCACAACTGGTAAATATGTGGATAAACAAAAGAAACAATCTTTTTTTCTCTTATCTTCTTTGAAATAAAAATTATAATGTCATATTGAGAGGCTGATCTTACATGGAAATGTAATGTATGACACTTGTAGTAAAAATAGGAAGTTAGGGGTAAAAGCACAGATGGCCAGTGTAAACAGAAACTTCCAGATAGGAGGTGGCGGCAGCTGCTGCTGCTGCTGCTGCTGCTTTTAAATATATAACTTACACTCAATAAAGTGCACCAATGTAAGTGCACAGCTTGATGAAATAACACGTCACCACCACTGAGATCAAGATTTAAAATAATCTGGCTCCCCTAAAACATTTCCTCATGCCCCTTCCCATCTGATGCCGCTCCTCTCACCCGTCACTACAATTTTACCTATCCTGACACCCCTTTTTTCCACATTTCCTTTTTCCTACTTCTCAATCCTATGTTCTCCTCTTGTTACCTTGAGGGCTGAATAGGTACATTTGTTAAAGGCTGGTTAGAAGGATCTGTATAATTATTCCTCAAAGCTAGAAGAATAGAATAGTTCTGAAACAAGAGGCTTGGGGTTTAGGAAGTCAAAAGGAAATGTCAACAGGAGAAAAATGAAGGTCCTTCTTGAACATTCCCTGGATACCAACTACATGGAATGGAGACAAACACTACTTATTGTTTTCTGTTAAGACTCCACTTTTCCCAACATATCCATAAACTCCCAAAGTTCTGCCTACTAGGATCTCTAAGAAGACTTGCAGTTCCAGCTTTCTCTGGTTTTATATCTCTGTAAGTGGGCTTCAAAGCTCTTCCCCGTGGCTATTCCAGCAGCACTGAGTGCCCACAGAGGCAGAAGAGACCCTCACTGCAAGTCCCAGAACTTGATAATGATGGCGGTGTCAGCCTTGAGTACAGCATTGCTGATTAGGAGGTAGTAGGTGGAGACATGCAGCAAGTTCTGAAGATAAGTTAATTAATTACTGCAGGGTGTGCGGTTACACTAACATCAAAAGCTGGCAGCATGAAGGGCTCTTTGATCTCCAGTACAGCACCCTTTCAAGTTGTTCCCTTTATCCTGCCCAGAAAGCTCTTGCCTCTTTCTGCCTTGGTTTTTAGGGAGAATTCTAATCAAAGTGACCTCCAGCTGCATCCACCCACCCAGTGACGAGCAGAAAATAGGCTGAAGCACCATCCTGGATCACAGTTAACTCCCTGCCTCTCAGCATTACCAAAAGGCTCAGGTTCCCGCTTCACAAAATGGAACCAACGCTTTCCTTTTGAAAAGAGCTAGTGCACTAAAAGTTTTCTACAATATTTTTAATAGGAGCCAAAAACAAGAAAGAGTTCAAATATCCCACAAGAACAGAATAAATACATGGCTAGGTGGTCTAACAATGAAATACTATATATCCGTGAAAACAGACAAGCTACAGCTCCATGTAACCACATGAGGCATCTGACGCACATAATAATGAGAGAACCCAGTAGTGAAATGATGTTTGCTGTATATAAATACCAAAACATAAAGACTAAATGGTAGTGTTTCTAATGAAAAGATAGGTAGCAAAAGCATAAAGAGAAAGCAAGGAAGCTATCACATTAACATCAAGAAGCAGGTTGGGGTGTGATGCAGGAGGGGTATGTGGGGGAGGAATATGTTCTGGGAGCTAGAAATGGTCTACTGTTGATTTGGGTAATAGTTACTAGTTAATAGTTCATTTTCTTGTCCATTTATTCTCTGGTCTTTCCAGTCACTACCATAGTCCATAACTTAAAGTGGTGGTAGGGGGACAGGGGGTGTTAAAGAAAAGCCTGAGAATTTTAATACTAGCTAGGGTAAAATGGGGTTTCCGAAAAAAAAATAAAAAGGAAAAGGAAAAGAAAAGTCTGCTCAGTTGCTGCAATGCCTAATAAAGCTGCAAATACAGCCCAAGCCCACAGACTGTCAGATTGACAAAGTGTGAGCATAATGTAGGCAGTAGAGATGGAGCACTGAGTTATGTTTCACAAAAAAGAAATCTGGCCTTCTGGCAGGGCGCCCTTCCCTTCTTGAGCACCCTCCAGGGCGCTCGGTTGTGTGTATTCTCTCCAAGGGGCTGCCGGGAAGGCCCACCTTGTGCAGGGAGGGAAGTGTGGTTGGTCTCACCCCCGACACCATATAGGGTGCCAGAAATCCTGACGGAAGTAACAGTCTCCCTGGTGCCAGAAGAGGAGGCTGTAATGCCGCCTGGAGACAAGTCCTCCTATAGGGAAAATGCTGCTTGTGGTGCCTCGGGACCCTGCAAGGGCAGCATGTGCTGCTCTGACTGCCAGTGTGTGACAGAGAGTGACAGCGGGGTGGGTGGGGTGGGTGGGGGTGTCTTCCCAATTATTCTCAGGCTCCGTCTTTGATTTACACTGAGTCTCCCAGCCAAGCTCTGTGGTACCGCAGATGAAAGAAGTCAGATCATCATCACTGATCCAAAAAGCCAGTTCTCCTGAACTTGGACCCAGCTGGCCCCTGAGAGGATTTGACTTTCCAGTGAAGATGGGGGAGCAAGGAGTGTGCACACCTCGACAGCAGGGATGAAGGGTAACTTTGATAGAACAACCCCTTCCACACAGAAACAACAAAGTCTCTTCTGTTTCTTTTCTTTTCTTTTTTTTTAAGTCCAAATAAGAAATTCCAAAATGCCTTAACAGGAGGAGCAGAGCACGCTTTAATCTGGGAAGGGGTGCTGCCAACTATGGGCAAGGTCAATCCCACACAGAAACACATAGCTCAGATCTTGCTATCCTCTGCACCTTTGGGTCTCCTCTCTCGTGGCATCTTGTGCTCTTTATCTGGTGTTGTAACCATCTGCACACTTACTGTAGAACCTCCGTTATTGGGCTGTAGGCTCCTAGAGGACATAATCGGTGTATGTTGGATTCACCATTTTCCCCTTCTGTCTGGCACAATGCCTGGTAGGCCCTAACCCCTCCAAATGTTTGTAGCTGGGAGCGCAGCTCAGTGGCAGAGCACTTCTTTAGTATTCGCAAGATATTCAATTCAAGTATTCTTTAGTATTCAATTCCCCACACTGCAAAAAAAAATAAATAGATAGCTAAATTAAATAAATAAATGGAAAGAGGTAGAGAATTAGCATGCATTAGTTTCTAAACTGTACTATTACCATATTAGATACTCAAAGCATATAAACCTCAATAAATAGCCTCTGAGGTGTTCCAATTATTGTTTTACAGATAAAGAAACCCAACATTCAAAAATGTTAGGTGCCTTGCCCCAGGTTATGGAGAGTCAGAATCAGAGCTATACTTAAGTCTAGAACTGTCCGTCTGCAAAGTCCCTGTGCTTCTTTTTCCAATAATAAGAAAATGAATGGAGTTATCGATACCTCTGAGAGGAGCCACCCCAGCCTCCTGGATGCTACTAACCCTGCTTCCCTGCAACCCTTGCCTGCTGCTCCAGGGGCTAACTCATTGGCTATTCCCTAATGGGGCTGGAAATCACCCAAAGACAATAGAAGCATGGCCTTGGCATTCATTTATGAGATATGCTTTCTGCCCACATAATCACCAGGGCTACAGTGAATGCCACTGCATCATTACTGGTACTTTCTCTGTCCCTAAGCATGGCCACACCCATGAGAGTCAGGCAGATTCCTGAACTCACCCATGCCAGCTTCTTGTGATGTCTTCCCATCACTTGCCTGTGCATCTCAACTCCTCAGGAGGCCTCCCCCAGCCCCTCCGGTAGAGCTACTCACCTACTGAGAACTGAGTAGGGAAAAGGCACTGTGGGGTCTAGAACAATCCAGAGACTCCCCCCTCAAAGGTAAGAGGTTCAAGCCTCAAGATCCTGAGTTGAGTCTCCCGTGCTGCAACAATCAAAATAAAAAACAAATAAAATAAATAAATGTTTGAAGGAGAGAAGGCAGAGAATTAACATGCATTAGTCTCTAAGATGTACCAGTTCACATTAGAGGCTTTATGTATACAGTCCTCAAGACAGACTCTGAGGTAAGTGTTATTATTGCTTTATAGATAAACTGAGACTCAGAAATGAACTTCTACCATCAAGGGTAAGAAATTCAAGCAAGTCAGATAGGAAAGGCAAGAAAATAGACCACAAGAGTATAGCAAAATACAACACTTGGTGCCTCCTGGTGTGGTAGCATTGAAGCTATGCAATCATGACACGTTCTTGACAGAAAAATAAAACCTAACTAATCAAGCCTCCAGACCTGTCAGCTTGCAGGAATATGGGGGCTAGAGGAACATGGCATGAATGCCACAGAGGTGGAATCATGCAAAACCAGACTGTGGAAAGAGAACAATATAGCTGTCTTCTTCAATAAATATATGGCAGCAGGGACATAGGTAAGGGAAACTGTCAATTGATTAAAAAGAAAAAAAGCCTTGTAAATGCATCAACCAAATACAACTATGGACCTAATTTAGAGGAAAAATTATAAATAGATATTTTAAGGACAATTGGATAAAAAATGAACTCAAAGCAGGTATTATATGACATTTGTAAATTATATTAATTTTATTATTTATTATAATTTTGATAATAATTTTGCAAATATGTTATTCAAAAAATCCTTATCAATTAGAGATATATACAGAAGTATTAATGAATGAAATGATATAATATCTGATTGCCTTAAATTTCTCTATCAGGAAAAAATAATTGGGAAGCTAGACAAAACCAGAAAGGCAATATTGATAATTATTGAAATGAAGGAGATGGTTCTCTCCATTTTTATATATGTTTGGATATTTCCACAAGAAAGTACTAAAATTAGAAACTATACATTGCCTGCTAAGTGTACTAATGGATAAATACTGAGAGGACTGGGAGAGAAGAAAGGAAGGATTCCAAACTAGCTTGAGGTTTCAGAGACAACTGAACAGAGGAGACAGGACCTCTACCATGGAGCTATTCTAGCACTTACTATACTGCATAATCATTAGTACACGGGGGATATAGCTGATTCCTCATGGAGACCCTAGTACCCAGCAGAGCATGGCAAACAGCAGTATTAAGGAAGTTATTGAATGAATCACCTATAACCACCCCAAATCCCTTCCATGTTCCCATTAAAGTAGCAATGACAGCAAATACTATGTGTCATGCTGGACACCGGGGATACACAGAAATAGAAAATAGTACTTTCAAAGGAAGAGAAGCCATTCACTTAAAAAGGTGACTTTTGAAAAGGAGCTAAATGTGCTAAATGCTAAAGGAATGGTACACCATGCTGAACATTGCATCTCTGGAGGATTCACCTGAGGATTTGTAGGCAGAATGACTCATGAGGGAATGAGGCCAGTCAGATCCAGGCACGCAAGGATGAGGGCCATTGGAGGTGAGGATATCCGAAAAAATATAAAGAGAGAAGGGGCAGCTGTGGAAGGATTGATCAAACTATAAAGAAGTATGTAGACCAAACAAGGGTGTCCTCAAACAGTGGTGTCCCCCTTTCTCTGAGCCATCAAAACTCTTGAAAACTCTTCCACTGCCACTGCCAGGGGCACAATGAAGGGAAGGCTGGGGGGAACACAAACTTTCTCAGGAAAAAGGAAGCCCTACAAACCAATTTTTGCAAATGCAAGGTGTGGTGGGCAATAATTGCCCCTGGGCTATTGCACTCTTTCTCCCTATTCTGACTACTGTGGAATCAGAATCCAAAAAACTCCATCTCCTCTATCATTATCTCAAGAAACCCAAATGGGAATTTTTGATCTGAATGTTTTGGTTGGTTTTCTTTACATGATCAAAACAAGCCTCATTAAGACTGAGAAGAAGCCACTAACGTGCCCTTCCTTGGGATGGCTGGGGAGAAGCTACCATTCCAGGCTGCTCCTGACAAAGTGTCTCTCTGACCTGTCAGAGAGTTCATGGAAGCACCTTCTTCAGACTGAACCCCTCAACATGGAAATGATCAGGGAAGCCCCAAGAAAGACTCACCAACCCAGCGGAATGTAAGTCCAAAGACAAAATTATGTTGATTTATAGAAAATGTTAAAAGGATTTATCTCTTGAGCATGAGTCAAAGGACTGAGGCTTAGGACAACCACATAAAAAAAAAAAATAAGCCCGTTTTAAATAAGCCTAAATAGAAAAGGCAGGGATGATTGGAAGAATACATAGAAATCTCCTAGAACTCTAAATTGGGCATCATGACCAGGTCTTCAGAGAGACAAGAATTGGGTATAGAAAGATACAGAGGTCATCAGGAACCAAGACATTGTCTCATTTCCTTCTTTCCCTTCAGTCTCTCATCTCTGCATCTCTCTGCACTTCTGTCTCTTCTTTCTCTCTCTCCAAATATTATCTTTCTCTACTCATTTGTACATGCATGAACCAAACATAGCTGCCCAAATCTTATTTCTTTTGTTTTTCCAAAAGCAAAAACAAAAATTGCAGTGACAATGTATTTTTGATATTTTTGCAAATCATTTTAATGGTTTGTTTAATAGAAGACAGTTGACATCCTACATCTGCGTCAGCAATCAATATGTTGTGATTTCTTTTTTGGTTCAACTATATGAAGAAAATCCAGTCTCACAGAGACATGTAGCTTTAAAATGACACATTATTTTGATAGACTTTTCAGATAATTGTGGATAATCTTTGATACAATACCAAAACTCAACAAGGAGTAGTTTTGGTTTCTTTGTTTGATTGATTTTTTAAAAAATACATGACAATAGTGGAATGCAAGTTTGTTTGATTTTTAAGTATCAGGGATTAAACTCAGGAACATTTAACCACTGAGCCACATCCCCAACCCTTTTTGGTATTTTATTTAGAGACAGGGTTTCACTGAGTTGCTAAGAGTCTTGCTAAGTTGCTGAGGCTGGCTTTGAACTCAACGTTTTTCCTGCCTCAGACTCCTCAGCTGCTGGTGTTACAGGCGTGTGCCACTGCTCTCAACAAGGGGTAGTTTCTTAAAGCTTAATTGCAAAATGGTATCTGAAATCATATAAATAAACTTTTCTTACTGTTAAATCAAAATCCATTAAGCTATCTCACACTTCAAATGGATCTTTTACCTGTGCATTTGTCATTTGAAAAATATTGGTTCTGTGAGTTATGCATCATATTTTCCTAGTGTTGACATATTTCACACAAATATATTTTTAAATCACACTTGTTCATATCACCACTGATTCCATCAGAAATGTCATTAAATACTGCAAAGCTATCACGCTCACAGTAACAGATACAAGCTTTTCAAAATTCTAGTTTTCAGGGCTGGGTGTGGTTCAGTGGTGGAGTGCTTGCCAGGCAAGCATGACATCCTGCATTTGATTCCCAGCACTGTCAAAAAAATTCTAGTTTTCATGTGGAAATGCAAACTTTTTCATTGACAAAAGTGCCCTTAGTTGTTTTCCCTGAAGTGACAGAATAAATTACTCATTTTCAAAAAAATTACCTGTCAAGTAGCAAGATCTGAGAAACCATAATTTGTTCTTTCAAGTAATAATGGTAAACTTTTGTTTAGTTTACAACTCCAATAATCATGTGTTTTACCTCAAACAACTGCCTTCAGTATTTAGCAGATGTGCTGCCTGAATTCTTCCAATTCATTGCAAAAAAAAAAATTATTAGAAAGGTACTCAAGCGTCAAGATCTAATAAAAATTAATATTTTTTGCTGCTTCATCATGAGTCTTAAGTGAAACTGGCTTTTTTTCCCACTGTGAGTGCATGATAATGAAAAATATAAGGAATATCATACATGCAACTGCCTTGATTCATCCAAAAATGCCAGCAATATTACCCATCATTGCTGCTGTACCATCAGTTCAAAAGCACAATTTTTTTTAAAAAAAAAAAGGCAAATATACTCTTAGAATTATTATGAAAATGGTTTGATTTTCAGAATCCCATGACAGAGTCTCAGAGATTCCAAGGGGTTCATGGAACCACATTTTAAGAACTAGTATTCTAAACTATTCAAATTCAAACAATTAATTAATTTCCTTGATTCCAATTTCCATTTCCAGGTAGAAAAAAAAAATTTATGTCAGCCAGCTTGGATTTGAGGTCTTCCCTAGCCCTCAGTGTGACTAGCTGTATGATCATGTGACCCACTGTCCACCTGGCCAGAATTGTGGAGCCAACTAGAAAAGAGGTGAACAAGTCTGGCAGAGCTAAGAATCAGGATAGGATGGAGTTAAGAGCCCCACAAACTTCAAGAAGAGTTCAAATGGCCAGGGAATTCATCAGGAACGCACCTTGGAATCTCGCCAGAATACTATTAAGAACTGAAGTGTGTACAAAGTTTCACAGATTCCGAAGTGCTTTCACACACATGACTTCAATTAATCTTTCCAACAGCCCTGTGAGATAAAACACCATCACTGCCACTCCATAAATGCAGAAACAAAAGCTTAGAAAGTTCAAGTAACTTGTGCAGAGTCACCTAGTAAAGACATGACATACCTAGTTCTTCCAGCTTTGGGCAGAGGACTCATTTACCTACAGCTCAGCTGTCTTTCATGGTGATTAGGCAAAGGCAAGAAGTACCCAAGAGCAACTAAGTCTTTGGGACAGGTGTCCTGCACCTGTTGGGAGGGTGGGTAAATGAAGTAAGGCTTAAAGCTCCTGGCTAGTTTAAAGTTAAGAAAGAGAACTGGAGCAGGAGAGTTAGGGGTTTAAGGGGTTCCCAACTTTCCTGAACTCTGGATACAGCAAAAATTCTGTGGTTTGACTCGCTGTTAGACCATGATGTTGGCCACTCCCTCAAAGGAACGAGCCTACCTTCTACACCATGGTTGCTGCCAGTAATGTGCGACTTTATGTGGGAAAAGAATGCTGGTTTTAAAGAATGAAGTGTGACTCAGAATAATGAGAAATTATACCCCATTGGATTCAAATGTATGATATGTCAAGATCATTGTACTGTCATGTGTAACATTAAAACAAATTTAAAAAAATAAAGAATGAAGTGTGAGAATATATTATTTATTAACTAACTAAAGTGAATTTTTCTTCTCAGACTAGAAATCAAAAGTATAGACTTTGTTCATTATAAACTTTTTTTTTTTTTTTTTTTTTTTTTTTTTTTTGTAGTAGACCAGCTGGAGGACCTCCCACATGAAAAAGCAACATCAGGTCTAAATAAAGAGGCATCCATTTAGGGAGCCTGGCTTTGATCCCTCAACACAATCCAGCTTCCCCTAACCCCTTTCACCCAGTATCAGCTTTTAGGATATTATTCCAAGTAGGCTGGGCAAAGAGGAAATGAAATCTAAAGCTTTTTTAAAAGGAAACCAACTACTAAAATACACAAAGCAGAACCTAGCTCTCCACAGGAAGATCTAGCCTCTGCATTTCAATGCAAAGCCAGTGAGATCCCCACCAAGGGGAGCTGATAAAGATCCCTAGTCCAGTGTAAGGGTCACTATCATCTCTTTGGGACTTGAGATGTAGCTAGTCTGAATTGCTGAATGTGGAAAAAACACATCAAATTTTGAACACAGCACAAAAACAATGGAAAATATCTCAAAAGTTTTTATATGGATTCTATGTAAAAATTACAATATTATAAATATATTGAGTTAAATAAACTATTGGGGGGCTAGGAGTACCAGGGATTGAACTCAGGGGCACCCGACCACTGAGCCAGATCCCCAACCCTATTTTGTATTTTATTTAGAAACAAGGTCTCACTGAGTTGTTTAGCACCTCGCTTTTACTCAGGCTGGCTTTGAACTCATGATCCTCCCGTCAGCCTCCTGAGCCGCTGGGATAACAGGCCTGTGCCACCATGCCCCAGCACACTATATTATTTAAATCAGCTTCATCTCTTTACATTTTCAATGTGGCCAGTAGATAATCTGAAGTCCTTTATGTGGCCCACCTTGCATTCCTATTGGAAGCCCTAGCCAATCCAACAGCACATTCAGCTCTTCTCTCTTTTACTCTGAACTGTGTCGGTTTATTCACTTTCTAATTATTTAATTCCTTCTAACATTCTAATGATGAAATATAATTTTTAAAAGCAGCTCATTCAGACTTAATTGGGCAAGTTGTAATACTAAAAAAATTCTGAAAAGAGGGGAATCCAAGGACCCAAAGCCCAAGATTTCCTAGTTTATTGAGAATGTAAAAACAAAAACAAAAGAATACTGCTCTTTTTCACTTTCTTGATAGAGAGAAGTATACTTATATAACAAATTGATGCCCGTTCTAGAGAAGAAAGAATAATATAATAATGACAGATTAGTGCTTATTTGACATTAACTAAAAATGAGTGTGTTGAATTTGAGGTCTCCCACCACACATCAGCAGATGTTCTAAAAGCTGGAACAAATTACCAGTTAAATGCTATTACTTTTACTGTGAAAATAAATCTAAATCAGTTCTGACCCAGAGAGTTAAACTGACATTAAGGAAGGGGTGGCAGAGTGGGGAGATGGGAATCGATGCAGGAAGTTTTTAGTAAAAGGCTACTGGGCAAAAGTACATGGTCACATTCAAATGTTTTAAAAAAGCTAAAGGATATTTGGGATGTTGAAATTAATTTTATGACTTTGCCTCAGGACTTGACACAAATCTTTACTTGAGCAGAATCCAAAGCAACTTTGAAGTTTAGGATGAAAGTTAACAAAAGACCAGGCTAACAGTTTGGTGGACTTACTTGGAATACAGAGCAACACAATAGAAAAACAAATGCTTACGGGTGGGGAAAGGCAAACTTGTAATGAGAATTTCGCAGGATCAGGATATTGCATTTCCCACATTTCTTATTGTCACAAAGACAACCTTCTCCCCAGCTCCCAGGAGTGATTCATTGCTTTCCTTTGGATCTCTCTACACTAATCAGAGGCTTGCTAAACAAGTCATACAGAGACCTGCAGGTAGCCCATCAAAACCAGCAGCAGAGTGTGACTTCTTCTGTCTCCACCTCCCTCACTATTGATTTGCACTCTGGAGTGATCCTCCGGGCTTGGCTCAACTATTGAAATACTTTATTGAATAAAGCAGTATGTAGGAAAACAAGAATCCAGGCAGGAATGCAAAGCTTTATAAACAAATCCTCCCAGTTTTGCTTCTACCTTCTTTGTTTCTAATCATCCCTGATCTTATATTCCAAGGGGATTCTTCCTTCCTTTTCTCTTTTTCCCTTTTGTCTGCTGGGTTTAGTCAAGTTCTGTGAATTTCGGCACAGTTTTCCCTCTTTGTTTTTGGCAGCCTCCAGTTGGCATTTCCCAATGCTATAACCCTTCTCCTGCCTGTGCCTGTGCCACCCTCCCGGCTGCCTGGGAAGGACCCTACTTTGCAAGTTGCTACATGTGAATGAGCTGGAGTTTTGCTGGGATGTTTTGAAATGATGAAACTGATCCCTCCCGCAAGGAGACTGACTCAGCAAGGATTGTTACAAATGTCCCACACTTTACAATCGTGGGAAAGGGAAATTAGAGTTGAGATTAGTTTGAAGATTCTATTTTTCAATATTATGCAATGGGTTCTAAGATATTTTGAAGAAGCCATTAGAAAAAATAAAAATATATCTTCAATTGAAATATCCATTGGGTATAGAAATACCAAAATCTGTACAGACACAAAGCATAGCACCTAATCGCACATTCTTCAAAGTATGCTACAAAATGTATATAATTAATTTTAACCCACACCTAGATAAGGAAGTCAGTATTGCCAATCCTCCTACATTTTCAAATAAAGAAACTTTGCCACAGTGAGGTTTTTAAAAGTGTCCAAAGGAAGTTAATAGTACCTTTTAATTAGCCAGTGTTGCTTATTGAGCTCCAACACCAGACCAAGGATTGTGGAGGAATAAAAAGAAAAAAAAAAAAGTCAAAAAAGGGAAACAGGGAGAGATATGGGGGCATGTTATGGTTTAGATATGTGGTGTCCCCCTAAAGGTCCTGTGTTGATGCAGGAATAGTCAGAGGTGAGATGAGTACATTATAAGAGTTTTAATCTAATTGGTCCATTCTAGTTTGAATGGACTAACTGGGTGGTAACTGTAGGCAGGTGAGGCATGACTGGGGAACGCCTGGGAAGAGTGCATCTCCTGTGCTAGCAGTGCTCCTCCTCTCTCTGCTTCCTAGTCACCATGAGTGGAGCAGCACTCCTGCGCTGTGACCTTCACCATAATGTTCTGCCTCACCTTGGACCCAGAGCAATGGAGTCAATCAACCATGAGCTGAACCTCTGAAACCCTGAGACCAAAATAAATTTTTTCTCCTCTAAGTTGTTCTTGTCAGGTATTTTGGTAACAGTGACAAAAAGCTGACTAACTCGAGGAAGGAAAAAAATAAATCATTCTGGAAACTAAACAACTCTCTTAGTGAAAATAAACCCAAAGTTTTACTCATGAAATATTCACCCTTGAAATAACTGGAGAAAGACAAATGGACTAAATCAGGTGTTTTCTAGACATCCTTTTTTGCCTAAGAATACCCTATATTAATTCATAATTGCCTTTCTCAGGGCTTTATTCCTACTTCTCCCAAAACATGTTCTTTTTCTCCTTCTTCTCACAGACCTTTACATGAAGAGCTATGGGAGACATAAGCTGGCAGCTAAGAGCAGGACTAAGAGTCAGAAAAAAGTGGGCTCAAAAACCTAGTTCCAGGCTGTGGGTAAAGCTCAGTGGGAGAGCACTAAACTAGCACATGTGAGACACTGGGTTCGATTCTCGGCACCATAAATAAATAAATAAATAAATAAAATGTATTGAGTCCATCTACAACTGAAGAAGAAAAAAAAAGCTTAGGGCTGGGGTTGTGGCTCAGTGGTAGAGTGCTTGCCTAGCATGTGGGAGGAGCTGGGTTTAATCCTCAGCACCACATAAAGATAAATAAATAAAATAAAGGTATTGTGTCCAACTACAATTAAAAACAAAAAAACAAACAAAAAAAAAAAACCCTAGTTCGAAGCCAGGCGTGGTCGTGCACTCCTGTAATCCCAGCTACTCAGGAAGCTAAGGTAAGAGGATGGCAAGTTTAAGGCCAGCCTGAGCAATCTAGGAAGACTCTGTCTCAAAATTAAAAAGGGCTGGAGATATAGCTCAGTGGTAGAGTCACCTGGGCTCAATCCCCAGTACTACCAACATCAAAAAACAAAACAAAATAAAACCACTTCTAAAATTGTTTCTTCACCCATAAAATGGGATGGTAGTGGTGCTTTGTTCTTAGGATCGCTGAGAGGAACCAACCACATAATACATGCAAAGTTTTTAACATGGTCCCTGACATAAATATTCTCAACAAGAGGTAATAATAACTGTAATTCTCTGTTAAAGCAAGTAATTACAGTGCTAGAGTAAGTTTGGTCCCCAGTGTGGTAATGTTGAGAAGTGGTGGCACCTTTGAGAGGTGGGGCTTGGTGCAAAGTATCGGTGCAAATGCCCTTGGAACAGAATGATGTCATTCTCCTGGGAATTAGTTCCCTCAAGAATGGGTTGTTATAAAAAAGAGCCTGACCCCTGAGACCCTCACCACACACTCCCACATTGTGATGCCATCCACCATGAGGTCCTCACTAGAGCTGAGCCTCTCAAAAAGAAAAAAGAAAAAAAAAATCAAGAAGGGCAGCCAGTACAGATTATTGAGAAATTTTAAAGGCTTTTAAGATTATAAGTTGGTTCCAAACTTGCAAAACAAAAGAGATACAGACACAGAGGTCAGACTGATGAAGATCAGAACATCTGACTGCTTACTACTGAAGAATGGATAGGAGAATACGGCTTTAATTCATGACCACAGTAGTTTTGTGCGACTTTCTCTATACTTAGGCAAGCACAGCTGACCTTTCACTGGCATCCCCTCCAAAGGCAGACCTCTTAGAACATGGCAGAGACCAGAATAAGCAACAGGATAAGAGGGTCCCCTCTACATTCCTGACCCCAAATCCCAGCCTCAAGGCCCTCCACCCTGAACTCCCAATGCCCACCTGGATGTCCCTCATCTTGGGCACCGAGTCACTAAGAGGATGTTTAAAAGAGGGAAAAAAGAGGCTATATAAGCCTTGCTCAGTTTTTCCTCCCAGAGATGGGAAGATGCCGAGAATATAACTCTAGTGGAAGTTTTCCCACACAGACACATAAAGAATAGGGAGGATGCTCTCACCCCACCCTACTTCAAAAAGCAGGTATTTTCTTCTTGGGGCTACTCTACAAAAATGCTTCAACTTCACTCCTCCAAGATATCCTTTCTCACTAGCAAGCTCCTCTTCTTGTCTCTTTTCCTCTTTGACATTTAGTCTAAGAGCTAAACTTCTTTTAGCTCTTTAGGCGGAAACTAATTGGAACTTAAAAGAATCCACACGTCACATACCACTTACTTACATTTTAGACAAAATTCTTCCAAGCTCAGTGATCATTTTCTAAAACCAAAGCAGATGTAAAGAAAAAAGGAGACCATAGAGGCAAGAATAATAGCAAGAAATGAGAAATTGTTGTGGATCTTTCTTACTTCAATATTCCTGAAAACCTCCCTATATCAGGGGAAACAAAAGGCAGTTAAGCTGACGGCCATGTTGCAGTTGGAGAGGTACAGTTCAAATTATGTTCAG
Source organism: Marmota marmota marmota (assembly GCF_001458135.2). NCBI lineage: Eukaryota > Metazoa > Chordata > Mammalia > Rodentia > Sciuridae > Marmota > Marmota marmota. The sequence continues at coordinate 9,452,466 of NW_025999842.1, read as the reverse complement.
TAGGCTCTGTGATTTACATATATGTATACACATACTTACGTACATGTTATTAATTCTTTTATATATTTTAAATTCTTTTGAATAGAAAACCTTTCTTAGATAGAATTAAAATTATTCTTTCTTGTTTCCAAAGAACTAAAATTAGAAACGTTTGCTGCTTTGAAGTGTACATTTCTCAAGGAGGATCATGAACCAAAATTGATTTTCATGCATGTATGAGTTTGTTAGGATGAACCCAACTATTATGTGTAACCATAAAACTCTAATTTAAAAAAAAAAGAGAGAAATCTATAATAATAAGAAGAAAAACTTAGAGTGATGCTTGACTTGACTTCTAAATAAGAATAATATATGATCTGTGGCACCAAATAAGTTACTTTTATAAATAAAAGGGACTATGTTTATTTTTTTTAAAAAAAAGGGTAAATTTCTGTGTTCTGGACAATTAATCTGTATTCCATTGTGTGCATTTTACCCGATGAATTTGCAATTAATTTCTTTCCTGACAGTTGCAAGCTCAAATGGTTTGCGGGTCAAATAAGTAAAAATATGTAAAGTAGCTATAGGGACTCAAACTCAAAACACAATAAAAAACCAAAACTAAAAACTGTTTTAAAATTGAGTGAGGTAGGAGGATTGCAAGTTCAAGGCCAGTGTCAGCAACTTAGTAAGACCCTGTCTCAAAATAAAGAATAAAAAGAACTGGGAATGTAGCTCATTGGTCAAGCAACCCTTGGTTTAATCTCCAGTACCAAAATAAGTAAATAAACAAACAAACATGTAAATAAAATAAAAGAGCATAGGTCAAAGTTGTAACCCCTAATTTGATCAAGACTAGGGACGTGTTAGTCAGCTTTTCTTTACTGTAATCAAAATACCTGACAAGAACAACTTAGAAGAGGAAAGATTTATTTTGGCTCATGGTTTTAGAGGATTTAGTCCGTGGTCAGTTGAGTCCAAGGCAGAAACATCATGGCAGAAGGACAGGCAGAGGAAAGCTATTCAGCTCATAGCAGCAGGGGAACAGAGAGAAAGCAGTTGAGGGAAAGATCAACTTCTCCAGGGCATGCTCCCAGTGATATACTCCAGCTAAGTCCCACCTCCCAATAGTTTGTTAAACTACCAATAGATTAATCCATCAGGGATTAATCCACTGATGAGTTTAAAGTCTCTATGATTCAATCATGCCTAAAAGCCCCACCTTTGCACTTTGCTGAATTAGCAACCATGCTTTCAACACATGGGAATTTGAGTGGATGGTGTAGATCCAAACCACAACAAGGGGGAAGAAAAGTTCCCCCTGAACTTAACATTAAGGTCACCCTCTGAAAGTGACCCTAGTAAGAATCAACACACACAGATAACACGGACCATGTATAGAAATCACCTATACTATAACTGGTCTATAAATATGGCTGAGAAGATTCATCTTAATCTTGAGAGTTTACCTAGGGTAAAGTCTCAAGGACACTGGATTGATTGATAAAAAGAAAACAGTATAATTGCTGAGTTCCCTGCCCAACCCTTGCCCCCTCTTCACTGTTGTCTGGACCTACCTGTGAAAGTGCCACACTGGCTTTCCCAGCCTCTCTTGCAGCTAGGAATAAAACAGTGATAGTGCTCTGGTCGAGAGGGCATAAGGTTTCCAAGAGAAAATCTGCTGGGAAATTTCTCGAAAAACTTTTCTCTGAAGTCATAATCAGAATAACAACCACAGAAGAAAACTTATCCATTCCCTGGGCATGGAGATTAAGGAGGAGACAAAGATTCTTTAAAGCAAGTACAGGCAAAAGTCAGCATAATTTGAACTTCAGAAGGGTTGATATTACAAATCTATGTTTACTCTTAAAGAATGCCTTATAGATCAAAGGGCTGTTCCTAACTCTTCAGACACTCTCCAAATCAAACACTATACAAAGTAAGAATTCATGAAACCGAGTTTGAGAAAAATAAAAATTCTGAGGGAAAAACTGTCATGTTCACTATGAAAGAGTTGACAGTAAAGGGTTTACTCTGGGACATTGATATTCCCCAGAGAGGCCCAGAACAATCTCTATGGAGATGCTCCAGCAGGATTAAATATCCTGTTTACAGCAAATATTACGATGGATTTTGCAAGCACAGTTAGTGATCTCCATAAAAAAAAAAAAAAAAAGCAGTAGGTCAAAAAAAAATATGATAGAACTTTAACCACTTCTTCAGCTTTCTTCATACAGAAAGGAGCACTGAGAGGCCATTCCAACTGTCTCAGTCACCTTTTAAATGCCTCTTCAGATCCTTTTTGTCTTCCCTCTCTCTGTGATCTCTGGCCTTGTGTACCAGCTCAACCAACCCTCCGGGAGTCAACTCTGTGTACAATGAACCAACTGTGCTTGAGCAGACCAATAGCATCTCACTTTATGAATCCCTCTCACCTCCTGTCCTGCGACTTTCCTGTTGATGCCGAGGAGGAAGACTCCCCCAGGACACACTCAGCACATTCAGGAAGTACGGGGGGATTGATTCCAAAGACAGACAGGAGCCAACAAACAATTCTCCCTTTCTCACCTGGGAAGACTATCCTGAGAAGAAATCACTTATATATTTATCAATAAACAGTTTCCCCATGATCAAGAAATCCATTGCTCTTAATTAACACCCTTCACATTGCATTCCCTTCCTTATCTCTCCCACTCTTCTTTTCCTTTATTCCTGTTCCTTATTAGAAAACTACACTCCTAAAAAAGTAGAAGGTCTCAGGTTCTGCCTTCTAAGCAACATGGGTTCAGAATGCACTTGCTTTCTTTTGATGAGCAAAAATCCACAAATTCTGTGACTTAAAATAATACCCATTTCTCAGGTCATAATTTGTAGGTCAGATATCCACCCTAAGCTGGGTGTGTTGGCATATGCCTATAATCCCAGTAACTCAGGAGGCTGAGGCAAGAGGATCATAAGTTTAAGGCCAGCCTCAGCAACTTAGTGAGACGGTCTCAAAATAAAAAATAGAAATAGTTATGGATGTAGTTACGTGGTAAAGTGCCCTGGATTTAATCTCCAGTACTGGGGGAGTGGGGGAGTGGAGTCTACATAGCATGCTTGTCTTTATAGATCAGGTTCTCAAAAGACTGAAGTCAAGGAACAGGCTGAGTTGTGGTCTCATCAGGAGCATAGAATCCTCTTCCAAACTCACTTGGCTGTGTCAGAACACAGTTCTTCACAATTGTAGGACCAAGGTTCCCATTTCTTTTTTTTTTTTTAATCCTATTTTTTTATATGTTTATTTTATTTTTATGTGGTGTTGAGGATCGAACCCAGCTCTGCCTTGTGCATGCCAGGCAAGCGCGCTACCTCTTGAACCATATCCCCAGCCCCTAAGGTTCCCATTTCCTCACTGACAATCATCTGGGGTCTGTTGTCAGCTCCTAGAGGTCACCTACATTCTTTCCCTCATGGCTCATTCAATCTTCATAGCCAGCAATGACTCTGTGGCTCATTCTTATGCTTCCAATCTCTCTCGCCTCTATTTCTGATTTCTAAACACAGCTTTAAGTGATGCATATGATGAGAACAGGCCTACCTGGATAATTCCTGTATTTTAAGGTCAACTGATTTGGAATCTCAATCACATTTGCAAATCCTTTTGGCTGTGTAATGTATCATATTCACAAGTTCCATACACAAAGGAAAGTGCTTTGGGTAGTATGGTCATTTTGACAATATTCATTTTGCCTATCCAAAAATATGGGAGATCTTTCCATCTTCTAAGGTCTTCTTCAATTTCTTTCTTTAGTGTTCTGTAGTTCCTTATAGAAATAGAAAAGGCAATCATGAAATTCATTTAGAAAAATAAGAGACCCAGAATAGCCAAAGCAATCCTTAGCAAGAAGAGTGAAGCAGGAGGCATCACAATACAAGACTTTAAACTATACTACAAAGCTATAGTAACAAAAATGACATGGTATTGGCACCAAAATAGACATGTAGACCAATGGTATAGAACAGAAGACACAGAGAAAAACCCACATAAATATAGTTATCTCATACTAGACAAAGGAGCCAAAAACATACATTGGGAAAAGATAACCTCTTCAACAAATGGTGCAGGGAGAACTGGAAATCCATATGCAGCAAAATGGAACTAAACTAAACCATGCACAAAACTCAACTCAAAGTGAATCAAGGACCTAGGAATTAGACCAGAGACCCTTTACCTAACAGAAGAAAAAGTAGTCCCAAATCTTCATCACGTCAGATTACCCCCAACTTCCTTAACAAGACTCCTAAAGTGCAATAAACAAAATCAAGAATTAATAAATAGGATGGATTCAAACTAAAAAGTTTCTCAGCAAAAGAAACAATCAGTGAGGTGAAGAGAGAGCCTATATTTTGGGAGCAAATTTTTGCCACAGTCACATCAGCTAGAGCACTAATCATTAAGATATATAAAGAACTCAAAAAACATAACACCAAAAAAACCAAACAACCCAATCAATAAATGAACTAAGGAGCTGAACACACACTTCTCAGAAAAAGTATATAATTGATCAACAAATATATGAAAAAATGTTCAACATCTCTAGTAATTAGAGAAATGGAAATGCAAATCAAAACTACTCTTTTCATCTCATCAGTCAGAATGGCAGTTACCAAGAATACAAACAACAGTAAGTGTTGGTGAGGATGTGGGGGAAAAGGCACATTCATACATTACTGATGGGATTGCAAATTGGTGCAACCACTGTGGAAAGCAGTATGGAGATTCCTTAGAAAACTTGGAATGGAACCACCATTTGACCCAGCTACCCCCCACTTCTTGGTCTATACCCAATGGACTTAAAACCAGCGTATTATAGTAATGCAGCCACATCAATGTTTATAGCAGCTCAATTCACAATAGCTAAACTGTAGAAGCAACCTAGATGCCCTTCAATAGATAAATGGGTAAAGAAACTGTGGTACATATACACAATGGTCTATTACTCAGCATTAAAAGAGAATAAAATCATGGCATTTGCCAGTAAATGGATGGAGTTGGAGAATATCATGCTAAGCGAAGTAAGCCAATCCCAAAAACCAAAGGCTGAATGTTCTCTCTGATAAGTGGGTGCTGATCCATAGTAGGGGGTGGGAAGTATGGGGAAAATGGAGGAATATTGATTGGGCAAAGGCGAGGGAGAGAAGAGGAGGGGATATGGGGGCAGAAAAGATGGTAGAATGAGATGGCTATTATTACCCTAGGTATATGTATGACTGCACCTATGGTACAACACTACATCATGTACAATCAGAAAAATGAAAAGTTGTGCTGCAATTATGTACAATGAATCAAAATGCATTCTGCTGTCATATATAATAATTAAAATAAATAAATAAAATTCAAAAAACAAAGGAAAGTGGACCATGCAAAGGCAAGAGTCATTGGGGATCATCTTAGAATTCTGCCTGTTACACAAATGGTTGGTACCAAGGGTTGCCCTAGAGAGCAGACTCTTAGGATGAGATTTTGATGCTAGGTTACTCACTGATTTGAAAGCAATACGTTTTTCATTATTGTTGATAAATGGGATGGAAATTCCTGTATGCAATCATATCACAAGTACTAAGCCTTTCCTGTGAATTTAATTGACATTAAGTGGGGCTAGAAGGTGAGGGAGACAATGGGGTATGCAATGGCTATGGTGCTTGGAAAATATGGGAGCAATTATGACTAAAAATCATGGAACAGACTTACTGCTATTAAGAGAACTGGTAGCCTCGAAAAAAGAACAGGACAACTAACTCCCAATTCAAAGCTTGCTTTGAAAGCCAGGGGCCATTGATATAACATTTAAACAAGCTCTCATTTCTTGTCAACAAAGGGCAGAACTGCTAGAAAGACAAGCACTGAGCTTCATTCTTAGTGGTAAAGAGGTATGAGATGTAACTTTTTGTTTGTTACTTTAGAAGAGATGTCTTAGGGGCTGGGGGTATAGCTCAGTTGGTAAAGTGCTTGCCTGGCATGCACAAAGCCCTGGGTTCAATTCCCTACACCACAAAAAAAAAAAAAAATCTAAAACAGAGATGTCTTAGCATGAACCAGACCCCAGGATCCCTAAAAAATTCACCAGGGTGGCAAGCCACTGAATCTTCATTGAAATTTATCTTTGACACACATAATTTTACTAAGACAAATCATATGTACCACTTTCTGCTTACCACGTCCATTTAGCAAGCTGATTTATGAGGATCTAATGAATTTTGACTTGATTAAAGTCGAAGTGATAGAAAGCAAGAGCGTTTACATAGTCCTGGGTCAAAAGCATGAATTTGCTCTGACTGTTCTTCTCATATGAAGGTGAATGAACTACTTTTCATATTCCCTTTGAATGGGGATTGAACAATATAGATTTATCAGATCAGTAGCTGCTTATCAAGAGCTAGAGCCTCTGTTGATATGAACCAGTGAAGATGAGGAATAATTGGGATTAATACCTAATTAAGTCTGTGGAACTCTATAATCTGCCATGATCCATCTGCATTTTGCAGGAACTATACAGAGAAATTGATGGTAACCACAACTGTGTCTTTATAATCTTCCATATGGGTGCCAATCTCTGCAGTTCCTCCTGGCATGCCATATGCTTCTGAGTTATTATCTTGGCTGAGGAGGCAAAGCAGTAGGTTGACTCATTTCAGAAGCTTCCACTTGGCCTTGGCTACTTCATGGCCCTTATTCTGCTGGTTAGGGAACCAATGTGAGGATTCTTCCAGTGCTGGGTATATCTGTATACCCTAGGTATATATACAGATTAGAGACTGGGAAATAGCAAGAAGATTCACAGACCCAATGTACCCTCTGTGAGATAGATTTAGGACAGAACTCCATTGAACATAGGGCCTCCAAAAGCATCCACTCTGTCTGGAGGTTCATGATAGTTTTTGGTTTCCTGGTATTAGTGTGAACCTGAGTCCCATTTTTTAACATCTTTGAATCTGGGTATTCCATTTTTCCTCATTCCAAATGTCTACAGTTCCCTAAAAAGGAGGGGGCAAATGTCCATACAATGTAGATACATTATTAAACCTCAAAAAGACATGTCCTCCTCTTGAGAAAAATAAATCTGGACTTATAGAGTGGATGAGAAACTAAAATTTGGGGCTGGGGATGTGGCTCAAGCGGTAGCGTGCTCACCTGGTATGTGTGCGGCCCAGGTTCGATCCTCAGCACCGCATATAAACAAAGATGCTGTGTCCGCTGATAACTAAAAAATAAATATTTTTTTAAAAAGATCCAATTAGATAATTTATGTGAAAGTTCTGAGCAAACCACAGAACAGTAAATGGATATAAAAAAATATTTTAAAAAAAGAGAAACTAAAATTTTATTTTGAAGTGTCTGAAGTTAGCCTTCTACTTGCCAGTTCTCACTTCTTTTTTTTTTTTTTTAAGTATATAATTTTGGTACTATTGAGTTGAGTGACATCTTAACTATCCATTCCTAAGGATACCATGATCTCTTAGGCTATCTCTAGAATTATCTGCAGATTAAGGCACCCTGTATGCCACCCTGTTCTTGCCTTCCCTTGATGGGTAAGTACCCTTTTTCCTCTGACAGTTAAGTGCCAACATCTGACCTCTGCAATACCATTCTGAAATACCAGCATCTCCTTTGGTTATATGAGCCAACTCCATAGCAATATGGTGAACAGAGGACCACTACCACTGAGTTTCTCAAAAATGGGTATCCTGTCATGGTTGAATTTCTTGTTTTCTTAATGAGGGGAGTCTTCTCAGGACCCGCTGGAAAACATAATCAATGGTGAATGTTTAGGGTTTTTCCTGACTTCCCAGCCAGTCCTCAGTGTTATGCCAAGGTGGGTGAGTATCTTCACCTCACTTACTTTTTTAGTTTATCATTGTATCCAACTTTAATTCCGGGTGGTATCAAACAGAATATTTAGTTGATTTTACATGTCCTTCATCTAACATTGAACCCCCAAGTTCATAAGTCTCCTTTAGTCTGCTCCTAATATCCAATTCCTTCAAGATTTACTCCCTCACATGTTGATAATGTAAACGTTGGTTGTTTGGTATCTTTGTGGGTTTTCTTTTTCTTTTAAAACACGTGTTGTTGGTTTAATGAGCCACCCTTTCTGGGTGTGACTTCCTCATAATCTTTGCCAGTGAAGTTTTTCTTTCCTTTTCTAAAAGCTTTTCTTTCCAAGTCTTCATCTGACAGTACCTATCAGTAATTCATCCAGAAACTTGTTGACACAAATGAAAATTTCTCTTCAATCTTTAGCACTTTGGTTACTCAATCATTTTCACTCAGCCTGTCTGGTTCAACCTCTCCAGAAAGGAAATGACTATCTTCTTGTTAACTCCCTCTCTACCTCTCTGGAAAGTATAGTTTTTCCACTGTGCTACATCAGTTGCTACTTATTATTTGCATTCTAGCTTCTAAATTCGATATTGACCCCTTTTTTCTACTTATATTTTCTTTCCTATTTTCTTTGTTTTTAAGAGCCCTTTTTATTTTTTACTTTCATTTAGTAGGATTTGGGCAAGGAGAGGAAGAAAATATATTTGTTCAATTAGCTGTGTTTAATCAGATGTTAGAACTGCTTCTCTGGAGCAAAAATTCTAACTTCCAGGATTCAGTGTTCTTCCACACCCAGTTATTTCTGATCTGAATCAGACTGGGTTGGCGATATCAAATATAAAAGTTTTGAACATTTCGTATGTATACCTTATGTGCTTTCGGCCCCGTCTCTTACTCTAGCCACTGCTTTGTCTGTGAAGTCCTCCAAGTTTAGATTTGCTGTATACAGTCTTATCCTGATAGTATCTTATCTTGGCCTCTGGGTCCTACCCTAGAATTTCTCTAATATTAAAGAGTGGCATCCATAGAATCTCTGGAAACTCATGAGGGGCAAAACAAACCATCCAAATCAGATCCTCCACAGTCCCCACCACTGCCACCAGGTGATGGCATTTTGGCAGAAGCTGTGTTCTTTGACTTATGGACACAGCTTCTGTCGGGTGACCCCTCGCCAACACTAGAGCTATCCATAGGTCCCCACATGTGTATTGAGAAGGCTGAGTGGTAAAATAACTAAGCCTTCATCTTCCATAGTAGAAAGTTTAAAGGTAATATCTAAAACTGAAAAAAGTAATTGTAGCATATTATCCAAAACTAGAAAAAAATACCAGAAAACTATTTGTTTCTTTTAGCTATTTTGGAAAGTGTTTAAAAATATCAAATGTGTTTACCTCATAGAAAAGAGAATTAGGAGGCTGGGACTGTGGCTCAGCAGTAGAGCGCTCACCTAGCACGGTTCGGGACCTAGATTCGATCCTCAGCACCACATAAAAATAAAAGGCATTGTGTTGTGTCCATCTGTACCTAAAAAATAAATATTAAAAAAAAGAAAAGAGAATTAGGAGACAGGGAAACATTGATCATGGTAATATTATTACACTTTTAAAACTATGTACATGTATTTACTTTTTTAAAAAATAGAACTTCCATTTTAAACAAAGGCAGATCCTAAACAGCAAAATCTAACTAAATAAAAAAGCATGTCAATATTTAATTCCCTCTTTTGACTTTTTGACCACTGGAGGAGGAGAAAATGCCCAGATATTCTCTAGAGTCTGTTGGGACATACAAAAGGGGTCCCACCTGCTATGGCTCCCATTTCAGGATCACTGCCCATGGCCTTGGCAACTGTGCTGAGCTGGCTGAATGCTTTAACTCAGCATCAGATTCCAGTTGGCTCCAAATGTTTGTTCATCTTTGAGAGACCCCAGTATATAGGAAACTAAATCCACAAGGCAATGTTTTTTCTCAAACATTAGTACTTTGTTAAAAGAACATATTAAACTACCACATTTGGACTTAATTTAGGGTGATCATCCCAACATTTTGAGAAAGTAAACATTAATTTAATTTGATCTGTGAAGTTATTAAAGAAAAATAAACCCACAAACATAAAGCCAGTGTCAGCTGTTGAATGGCAGTGTCTATAGCTGTTCTCTGAATACTCAGCCAAAAATGTGAATGTACAATGAAGTCTTCTCTTTCCTTGGGGTTAAATTTCAATATTAGAACACACAGAGAAAAATACATAAGGAATTCATTTTTGATGGTCCCATAAGAAGGCTCCATTTGGAGAGCATTGGACTCCCTCAGTAAATTCTACAGGGATTTTTTTTTCTCCATTGTTGAAACAGATTGTTTTCTCTCCAGTTGAGCATCAAATAGAATAACTGGCATACATTTGGGGTTGTTAAAAATTAAGTGTCTTCAGCAATAGAGTCACACTCAGTTTGGTGAGATTTTCACTCTATGAGAAGTCCTTGGGTACTGATCAGGGCTGGAGAATGGCTTATCCACATGTCTCAACTCACATTTACTCAGGGACATATGCTCATTGAGTGGAATAGTGGGTGGACTCTCCCACACTCTTCAAAGAATATTTATTTTTCTTTTTGCAGAGTATTTAATTTGCCCAATTAAATGCATATATGATGCAGAATAAGTGCCATTTTGAATTAAATGAGGAATAATCTAAATAGATACAGTGGGAATACATTTTCACAGTGCAATCGTCCAGATGTGCAAAGATATAATTTTCTTTCATCTTAAAGATGTCGTCTCATAAGGAGACTTTTCTTTTACTTTTTTTTTCCTTTTACTTTTCTTTCTCCTCTTCTTTCCAGAATAATCAAAATTTTAGGGGGAATACATATCATTCTAGTGTCAAGGGAAGGACATTATCCAAGCAAGAGACATGGCTCCATGTATCATATCTGTTCTCACCGGCCTTCCTAAGGCTTGTTTCATCAAATCTCAGGCAGCAGTCTGTCTCCACTGTGGTGGTAGCTGAAGTCAAGCTTAGGTAATCTATCCTGTTAGCTGTTTTGATGCTCCAGGTCTACCTGGAGACTTGGTGCTCTCTCGTGCACTGTCTCTCCAGAGCACTACTGATCCTTCACTACTCAGCCACATCTCTCCTCCTGTTCTTTTCTGGACTATTCTCTCAAGACCTGTACCCTGGGGTCCTCTTGCTCTACACCGTAGTGACCCTCTGACAGAAACATCCATTCTTACTTCTAAACCTCATTCTCTTAGTTATAAGCCCTATTTTGTGCCCACTGATGCATAAAAAAATAATTCTCATATCTGTTCTAGCCCCACGGAATAAAGGATACTCTATGTGTGGGAGAGGGTGAGAAAGTCAACTTTGTCATATCCTCTTCACCTAAATCAATTGTACTTTCTTTTCTTTTCTATTGTGACCTCTTGAAATGGCTCAGGGCATCCCAGAGCTCCAGACAGATTGAGGAACTTCCACACTTCTCTGAATTTTCTAGTCATGACCAACCAGAAGCTTTATCTTGAGGGAGACAGGGCATAGGGTACAAACACCATACTAACATCTCAACTCTAAATCTCTTCTTCAAATGTTCTGAGCTCCTCCAGCTATTCCAAAGGAGGGTCCTAAATCTTCCTTGTCTGGCAAGGAGCACCTGACATCATTATGCATGTTTCCTTACATCAAGCGTAAATGGTATGCCTTAAATCATAGTGGAGAAGGGGGAATGTTCTTCCCCCAAACCCTGGCTCCTGAAAACTGAAAGCTCTTTGGTTTTCAGGCCGTTGTATCTGTTACAAAATCTTTGTCAAATTTGGGGAATTACGGGCTGGGGATGTGGCTCAAGCGGTGGCAAGCTCGCCTGGCATGCGTGCGGCCCGGGTTCGATCCTCAGCACCACATACAAACAAAGATGTTGTGTCCGCCGAAAACTAAAAAATAAATATTAAAAAATTTTTAAAAAAAATTTGGGGAATTTTCAGAAATCATTTCATCGAGTATTTTTTCTGCTCTTTTCTCTTTCTCCTTTCCTTCTGGAATTCCCATTATGCTTATATTGACACCACTTGATCCTGTTCCCCAGGTATCTACAGCTGTATTCAGTTTTCTTCATTCTTTTTATTTTTTAATTCTGTTCATCCAACAGTATGACCTCAATTGACCTATCTTAACATTTGCTAATTCTTTCTTCCACCTATTCGAATCTGTGGTTAAACTCCTCTAGCAAATTTTTCATCAGTAATAACAATTTTTAAATTTAAAGAATTTATATTAGGTACTTTTTTATAATGGCTATCTCTTTATTGATATTTACATGATGAGACATTCTTCTCCTACTTTTCCTTAGTTCTTTGAACATATTTAAAATTAACTGATTTTAAAATAACTGTCTCTAGTAAATTAATTGATATTTTTTAAAATAACTATCTAGTAAATCCAACATCTGAGTATCCTCAGGGAGAGTTTCTATTGATTTTTTTCCCTATGTGCAACTATACTTTCTTCTTTCCTTGAAAGTCTAAAAATTGTTGTTGAAAACATATAAAATATAAACAAGGTCCATCTCCTCTCTGAGAGGACTCCCTCTCTCCCTCAAGAATGTCTCCCTTTCCCCTTTTTCTATTCCTCTTAATAAACTTTGTCATTTTTTCTGGGACACTTACCTCTGCCCTGTTCTCCTCTGTCCTTTTCCCATGTTTCTGCCATAGCAGAGTTGGATCTTAAAAAATTTCTACATCTCACAAATCTTAATAAAATTGATATTCCAAAGATGATTACAGAAAATAAATAAATAAATAAAATACAACAAAATAGAAGACAAAAGTGTGGCAACTGTGGAAATTTAAATTCTTCCCCTAACTCAGGCTTTGTTGCTGCTGTTGGTTATTGTTTGTTTAGTGACTCTTCTGAACTAATTTATAAAAAATATGCACTCTTTTTCATATGTAACTGCTGAAGTTTCTGCTTAATTAGCTTAGTGGTCATCTAGTAATTGGACAGAGATTTCCTATTCTTTGCTGAGAGAGTCTTGGTGCATGTTGGAGCATGCCTTCAATATTTAGCCAGATGTGTAACAATTTTGCTTTAGCCTTCCTTCTATGTAGAGCCTCAAGGTCAGCCAGAGGTGAGAGTTTAGGTTTGTGGGTTTTTTGTTGTTGTTGTTGTTGTTTTTTTTTTTTTTTTGGTCTTTCCTGAGCATACATACTTTGGCACACACAGAACACTACACACATGCATTTGGCCTTATACATTTCCAAGACTATGTCAAAGCTTTTCAAAGTCCCTATAGACTTATCATTCCCAGTTTTTCCTTTTAAGCTTTTGGTTAGCCTACTGTTTGCTCCAACTGTTGTTATCCACCCACCTCAGGCAGCCATAAAGTTAAACAATTACCTCTAAATATTTTAAATAAACACCCATCTCAGGGAAAAAAGGTCTTTTGCTGTAGCACTGGGTGAGCTCCAAGTGAGATTAAATAAAAACAGTCTTGTAAATAGATCTTCTAGAGAACCACTAGACAGGTCAGATAATGACATTTCTCTGGGAATGAGGCTTTGAAGGAGCTACAACCCTGATCTCTTCACCCCAATGGCTACAACGCCACTTTTGTTGGTCATCATTTCTGGCGGTTGGTCCTCAGGCTGTCATGGAGCAGGAGAGTGGAAGATGGGAATAGTGCAAGTCAAAAAGCCACAAAGCTCAATATTCTTACTGAGACTCAACTGTTTCTTGAATAAAGGGGTACCCAGATTCCTGCAAGCTTTTTTTTTTCCCCATAGTTGCAAAGAAGTTTATTCTGAGAAACTTTCCAGTTTTCTTGGTGCTTTCAAGGAGGAAAGAATTTTCATATGTCCTTATTATTTCACCATTTTTGCTGATGACACTCTATTACAGACTCTTTAAAGCATTTTAAAATGCAAAACTAAGCAATGACTTTTACTTTCAGTTGTGCCTTCTCTCTCCCTCTCCCTCCCTCCCTTTCTCACTCTCTCTGCACAATAACAGTAGTAGGAATGATAAAATAGCACAGATTGAGAGCCATGTGCCAAGCACTAGCCTAATAATTTTACGTGTATTAACTCAATAAATCTTCAAAATAATCTTATTAAGTAGACAACTATTATTACCCCAGTTTACAAATAATGAAATATCCCAGTTTACAAAAAATGTAGCAGAGTGTTTGAGTAATTTGCTTAAATTAATCAGAGCTAAGTAGTAGAGAATGGCTCTGAGTCTGGCTGTCTGGCTCTAGAATCAAGGGTTGTGAGACAATGTAGAACTAGGAATTGCCAGAATGAAAAATGTTTTAAAAAATCAACCCATTACATAGGCTTTTATTTTATTGACCTCTAGATTACTTTAAATGTGAGAAACATTCATGTTAGCCATTTCTTGATTGTCATGTGGGATAATTTTAATATTTTTGATTAAGGCAAATTATTAAATATATACTTAGAGTTTGAATTTTAAGTTTCATTAGAATTTATATGTAAACCATTGAACAAATAAAAACCAAAATTCTTTCCCAGACAAAAATATCTCCTTTTGTTTGAGAAAACATGATCACTGTACCTTTGAGATTCCCTTTCTATGCTGAAATCCTTTAGAGACACTCATTTAGTTAGTGCACTTTCGATTCAACAAAAAGCTCAGCGTTTTCTTTGTGCCAGGAACAGGAAGATGTGATGATGAACAAAGCAGATTCTGTCATCAGGAGACTCATAGTGTAGGGGGAAGATAGTTACAGAATAATAATAGGTGTGGTTAGGATGATGAAAGTGGAATCACAGAGAATTATGGGATCATACAATGAAAGACCAGAGCTATTCTGAAAAATTGGAAAATGCATCTCTGAGGATGTGAAATCTATAATGAGATCTAAGGAGTGGGGTATAGCTCAGTGGCAGAGCATTTGCCTAGCATGTAGGAAGCCCTGGGTTCAATGCCCAGCTCCTCAAAAATAAAATAAAATGAGAGCTAAAGGATAGGGCAGGATGACAGGAAGTCTAGGCACAGGAAACAGACATAAGAATGCTAGAGATCTGGGAAAAACAAAGTTTATTCAAGAACTTGTGGCAGTTTAGTGTGGCCAGAAAACAGAAACTGGTGGAGAAAGGGAGACAGCAGATAAAAGACATGACAGGAGGGTCTTGTTAGTTCAGAGTCGTTTGTTTAGGTAGATCAAATTTCCCAAAGAACACCACACTATTATATGTAAACATTCTTCTAGCACATCATTCAGAGGTTGACCCATGGCAGCACATGAAGGATTTTGCTTTCTGGTTGATTCTTTAATGAAGAATTGCCTGCCTTCTTCAATAGAGCCAAAGTCCCTGAGAAGGTGGTGCTAGGATGGCCAGAAAAAAAGGTTCATGAACAAACTGGTAAAAGCACGCCAAAATATAAAACTTGAAAGAGAGAAAGGGAGACAAGAACAAACCACGCCTGGGGGCAACTAGACATCTGAAGTTATTCCAAGGCTGTTTCTAACCAGACTGTCTTCTCTGGTCAGGTATTTTATATGTAACATCCATCATCTTATGACAACCCTTTGAGGTGGTACATTTCCTTCTTTAATATACAAAAAATTAAGGCTCAGAAACACAAATGACGTCATTCATTTAACAAGTACTCACTGAGTTTCTACTAGATGCCAGTTTGTCTGTGCATCCATCCTCAGGCAACTTAATTCAAGAAGGACGTGTTCAGGTTCACACAGCTGATCAACTGAAACCAGGACTCTTTCACCCAAAAAAGACTAGACTCTCTTCTTCTATTGCAGCACGCGAAACAAGAAAGGGCCATTTATTTTCTTAAATTAATATGAAAGAACCTTAAATGGTTCACTTAAACTGATTTATGTTTTAATGTTGATTCAAGTAAGCTTTCCATTTTTTGCTGGTAAAGACAACCAGTCCCTTGATTCTTGCTCTGGTTAAAACCGTGAGAAAGTTGTCTAATGAGGGGCCAGATTACCTCCTTCCTGAGGTAGTTAGAACCATCAGGACCCATGAAGACAGAAGAATGAACTAATGTCAGCTCTGACTTACTCTTGCTTGCTTCCTCTTGGCTCCACTTTCCATTCTCCTTCTTCCATCTCTCTCATCTCCTTGTCTATTTGGAGTCTTCAGAAGGCAGACCTCCAAACCCAACCCCTATCTATCTTGCAGGGATATTAAAGATTCCCTGGAGCCCTGCTCATTATTCAGCTGTGTTTGCGATGGTGTCCTACTTCCAGATGCTTAACTGCAGTCTCAAAAGGACAAGGCAAGGATATTTATCTTTCTTGGTCTTTTGGGATTCCTCTCATTTGCAGTCTGCTGCCATCCCAACACTCCAAATTAGGGAAATGTAAAATGTTACCACATATCGTACATCCAAGGAGGGTCCAATCAGAGGCTCCCACAGAACTGCTCTTCTGGGTTTTTAATTTGAAGACACTGAGCAAATGAAAGGGGAAGGCATCAGGAGGAGAAAGAGAGGGTAGGGCTGCTCTACAGCTTTTGCTCTTGAAATATTTTTCTAGATTGTATCTAGGGTGGGGGAGAAGAGACTGAAAGAGGGAAACGCAATATTAGGGGTTTTGTTGCTTTGTACTTTTTCTACATTCTCAAAAACACTGCCCCAACACAACACATTTAGAACAGATTTCATCCATGGGACTTATCTGTCCACGTTTAACAAGTTGGAATTCTTTATAGGTCTTTTAAATATCCTCACTTTTAAGATCTTTGAAGCCTAAGATCATCATTCTATTTGTATTATTCTATTATTATTTGTAAAATCTGTAGTAAACTGCTTTGCCAGAAAGAATATTTTCCTCAGGAGGTACTCTCTTAAAACACAAATAGATTCATGCAGCATCCAGCAATTCCAGAGGGAGCAGCTTCTGTCTGCCCTGTGCTGTGTGCATTGTCTTGATTTCAGCTCTCATAACATCCTCACTGTCCCTTTGTGACCCTCTCACCAAGGAGACTCATATCTGGTGAAATTCATCCAGGCTGCAGTCTCATATAGACAACCATAACTGGAGAAAACAAGAGATTAATGGTTGCAACTAGGAGAACATTAGCTTCAAAATTATAAAATGCACAACTTCAGAGTTGTCTACTCATACATAACCCAAAGTGCTGACTTGCTGGGATCATCAAAAGAAGACACATAATTTTTTTTCCTGGTAGATGTTGGAAAGAATTCAACATTTTATTAAAATTTGGGCATCAAAACAAATTTTACAGTTATGGCTCTACAATCCATGTAATTTTCAAAAGTTGTTTCACTTTCAGAGGTTATAATATATCATAAAGTCCCTTGGATCTGGCCTTGACCTTGAAAATATGGTACAACCCATTTCTGTCACCTCTCCATCTTCATTGCCACTACTCCTTCTGAATATGGTCTTCTCTTGCCTTGGATTCCATGGCAGCTTCTTCATTGGATTTCTCATTTCCCCCTCTCCAACTCATTCTCTATGCACTTGCTAAAGCTAAAACATCCCTTCTTGGTGTCTTTACCTTGATCAACAACTCTACTGGCTTCTCTTTGAATATGAGATAAAATGTGAAATCTCTGAGGCCCTACAGAGCCAGGCCTCTGCCTGTTTATCCAGCCCACATCTCCTTTGCTAACTGAATTCCAACATGCTGTTCCTCTGCTCTTGAAATTACACATTTTTTCCTAACTCAAAGATTTTGCATATGCCATCCTTTCACCTAGGAAGGGTCTTCCCCTGTGCTTCATCTGATTAACCCTGACTCATTTATCAGTTCTCAGTTTAGATACCTTTCTTCAGAAAGGCCTCCTCACTCACCCTAATCTAAATTATATCCCTCTTCTATCTCTCTCCT
The DNA here is from genome assembly GCF_001458135.2 of Marmota marmota marmota. Classification (NCBI taxonomy): domain Eukaryota; kingdom Metazoa; phylum Chordata; class Mammalia; order Rodentia; family Sciuridae; genus Marmota; species Marmota marmota. The sequence goes on along the minus strand of NW_025999842.1, from coordinate 9,434,777 downwards.
AACATTCACTTTCCAAATTTATAGTTCATTTGTGTTTATCTGTCCCCTCCACTACAACAAATGTCCATGCATGCAGGAACATGGATGCCTTGGTTCCCAATGTTTCCAGTATCCAGAGCAATACCTAGCACAAGGGTATATGCAAAACAGATAATTAGTCAATGAATGGATAGATGAATATTTGTGGAAGGGAATCACAACCCCCAAAATATCCCTCAGCCTGTCTGCAGAAGCCTTCCCATAGACAACCATGAAACTTACCAAAAATATAATACAGCTCCTCTTAGACAAATTGCACTTTTTGGGGACTGGGAATTCTATTCATCTCTCTGCTGTTTCCAATGAATCACCTCTTCAGAGGCCCTTAACTGATTCTGCCACCAGCCGCTTCCTGCCTCCCCTTCTCCTCCCCTGGTCAACTTATTCTCTCACCAGAAGAAAGAGAGATCTTTTTAAAAATCATTACCTTAAGCGGATGATCTAAGGCCCTTCATTTTCTTTTCTTTCCAATCCTTGTACCTGTAAGCCACACAGGTCCACCCTTGCCCTTTGAAGCTATGTCAAGCAATAGCTATTCACTGGATGCACCCTGGGCCCAAGCTCTGTTCCCATACTTACTTACTTTTTTTTTTTTTTTTTTTTTTTTGGTACCAGGTATTGAAGCCAGGGGCACTTAACCACTAAGCCACATCTCCAGCACTTTTTATTTTTTTATTTAGAGACAGTTTTATTTAGAAACTTAGTTTCTTAGGGCCTCACTAAGTTGCTGAGACTGGCTTTGAACTTGCAATCCTCCTGCCTCAGCCTCCTGAGCCACTGAGATTACAGGTATGTGCCACTGTGCCTGACTCCCACACTTACTCTTGATTCTCCACTCCATCCTCGTGTCCTCCCAGTTCTTGATGGTCAGCCTCAAACCTTACAGTTCTTACCTCACTCCCAGGGCTTGAATTCAGAGACTAAAGAAATGGTCCAGTGGCCTTTCTCCCCTCCTGAGAGCAGAGCTTGCATTCATCCAGTAGATCTCCTCACTTTGCTGTTTGGAATAGGCAACAGGCCCCTGGCCAGTACTCAGTTCCAGTTTGGTCAAAATTCCCCACAGGAAAGGAGGTCAGAGATATCTGGTCTTTGCCCCCTCTGAAGCCCTCTCTCTCTCTGGCCCTCCAGGGATTCCATTTAGCCTTTCGTTCCTTCCTTCGGGTCCTTAGTTCTGAACACTCTGCCCACCCCACCCAACCAATCACTTAGTTAATCTGGTAACTGACCCTAATTCTTCTGTCATGTTCATTTCTCAGATCTCTCCTACAGCCTCTCCTCCCTTCCTACCAACTCACCATGACTCGTTCACACTCAATAGACAAACTCTCCAGAAAGTTGGAAAAAGGACAGACTCAGATCTAAATCTCATTCCTGTCAGTAACTGTGTGGCCTTGAGCAAGTAACTTTATATCTTAAAGTCTCATTTTAAAAAAAAATCTACGAAATGGGAATAATATCACATTATATTTAGTTGCTGGCACAGATGAGCCACATTGTAGGCATTCAAAAAATGTGGAACAAAGGACATAAAGAAAGAATTGTATTTACCACTTGCTGGGACAGGGTGCTTTGACTATAACAAAGAAATGAAAGTTGTGTCTTTGTGTACATAATTCCTGAACATGCTGAGAAGAAACCATGAGAGTAGCAGTGGAGGGAGATATGTGGGTAGGAAAGTTTATGCTTAAGGCCTTAAACAATGAGTAAAATTTAACAACAGGGTGAGGAAAGGAATCTTCCCAAGAAGTGCAACATGACTGAAAGCCTGAGCACAGGACAGCCATGGGTCCTTGGAGAGGCAGAGCTAGAGAGTGAACAGGCCATGAGGAGGACAAGCAGAGAAGAAACTGAAAAGAGGAAGGAGGGCCAGTTCAGGACAACATGACCAAAAAGGAACCCCAGTTTCCCATGATTTCTTGCCTGGTCTCAAGTGCTTTGGATCTCCCCTTCTGTGTAAGTGATCACCTTGGGATGTGTCATCTCTAAGTATTTGTTTATCTGCAACTCAATTAACCCAGCCCAGGGAGTGACATACCTTATCCAACTAATTAGTGTTTGTAAAATCTAAATGCCAACTAAAATAATTGTTATGAGGATGTTGCTGAAGATCCTGCAGTCACCTCAGCTGAGCCCCACTGGTGACAGAGGGAGGGACCTCCCTGTCTGCTCCCTAACCCTGCGTCACTTGGCTCCTTCCTTAAACGTTTGCTGACATCACATGGAGATAATTGTGAAATGTTTCCACTGAATCCACATCTGTGGAGGAAGTTCTTGAAATCAAGTCTCTTGTATAAAGTGGCCAGGTTACTAAAAAAAAAAAAAAATTAGGGTGGTGAAGATAAATTTCTTTGTGCTTATTTCTCTCCCTCTCTGGACTTCAGGATCTCTGGTTAGTTATAATAGTAATGCCAATATTAATTCCAGATAAATAATGTAACAATATTACCAATGCTGATTAGTTGCTGTGTGTGTCAGGCGTTTTACCTATGTCATCCTATGTATTCCTCACAACAATCCTATGGAGTAGATTCTATTATTATCACCACTTGATAAATGGGGAAACTGAGGCACGGAGCTAAAATAAGTAACTTGCCCAAAGTCACACAATTATAAATGGTAGAGCTAGAATTAAATCAGGTAATCTGCCTCAAAAACCCAGGCTCTTAACTCACCTGCCACATTAGCTGTGCAATAAATGTCAGGATCCTAATGTAACGAATGGAAAAATTAAGTTCTGAAACACAGAAGACAATTGTCTTCAGGTCACTGAACAAGTGAATCAGTGGCAAAGTCAGAACGTTCTGGAATCCTGGATCTTTCTTGGTTCAATTTTCCATCAACAAATCTGTATAAAGACGTTCCTTCTTTATCATCTCTATTCCGTTTTTAATGATTCTCAAGGCAATGCAATTTGAGCAAGTAGAAAGAAAAATCCATTTCAAAAGCTGCCCCCTGGATAAATTCCATCTCCTAAAGCTCAGAATTTCTAAGGAAAAGAGAAATCAGCCAATGACAACCTTCTGCCATGCCAAAGAGTGATCCTAGGTCTAGATCCAAGGTCATGATCTAAGGTCTAAAGAGATGGACAAGTCCACCCTCTTGCTCGGGAGGTCAGGGAGCACTAATATCAATGGGTCAAACCACAGGCCTCTGGGGGTTTTTCAGTGCCCAAGATTACAACATACAAAGATATTTTTAAATTATTACTTTAAACCCTTGAAGCTTCATGGGTTCTACTTAAAGGACTCAAGAAGTTTCTTTAACCAGCCTCATTCTTCCTTCTTAAACAGAGGAGAAAGTAGGGTTTGGGGAAGAAAAGCAAGCTCTGCATAAGAGAGCTACCTGGAGAGCTGGTAACTGGCTCACAGGGGCTTGTACACGTCTCTACGTTGTAATTCTATGGAGTTTTGTCTAGTTTCTGATTTAAGGGCTTGCTGGTAGCTCAGATGTTGACAGTTAATCATGATACAGTTTTAGAAAAAGAAAAAAAAAAGTACAGGTTGGCTTGATTGCCCTCCAGAAACATACACAGCTGTAAAACTGTAAAGATCTTGCTGTGGTGGTCTCACCTCTAAAAGGTATTGGTCCTCACACAGGCTCTGGGAGAGCCCCCTGAGTACCAGATCTACATTCAAAACTGACACACTGCAGGACAGGTACATAAAGCAGCTGGTTCTAGTGCCTCTAGCACTAGAGGCAGCCAAGATTGAAGTAATAATAGAAATTTCATGTGGCCTGTTAAATCTGTCAAAAATAGTCCAAAAGTTTTCCTACTGCAGCCAACCAGAAGCCCTATTCAGAGCCAAAGCCAACAACTGGAAACAAAGTTGCCAAACCCTTATTTCCCACTCTGTGTTATATTATTTTGTGTTTTTCATTTTTCCCTTGGCATTTTGAACTTAGATGTCAGCTCTGGTTGATACAAAAGCATGAAGATTTCCTTCTTTTGGGAGTTCAGACGTAATGCCATTGAAGACAGTGGCCATCTGCAGGGACAGGGGCATGCTGTGCAAAGCAGTTTTTTCCATATATGAATAAGTGAGAAATTTTCAGGAGTATGAAATAATCATTGTTAGCTAAGTTTTCAGTCCATGTACAATCTGGCTCATAAATTGAACATATACTGATGGCATTCATTTTACTACGTGCTTGGCACTGCAAAGGGGCAGCCTTGTTTTTGTTAAAATCCTTTTCAGCAAAGAACAACTCTGGAAATTCATTAAGTGGAATACCAGGCCTTTAAAAGAACTGTCATAAGAAGTTGGCTAATGGAGAGCCCTTCCTCTAAAAAAACTAAGATGTGTCTTTCACAAATAGGAAACTAAAGTTTAGCTTCCCTCAGGTAATTTTTTGTGATAATAAAAGGAGTATCCAGGGGCTGGGGATGTGGCTCAAGCGGTAGCGTGCTCGCCTGGCATGAGTGCGGCCCGGGTTCGATCCTCAGCACCACATACAAACAAAGATGTTGTGTCCGCCGAAAACTAAAATAAATAAATAAATATTTTTTTAAAAAAGTTAAAAAAAAAGAAAGAAAAGAAGTATCCATTCAAACAAATAAATCATCAGAGTCAATAGTAGCAATGTAAGCATGAATTTGCTGACAAATATTTCACATTGTCTGACTTCCCATAATTTGGGTTTTACTTAAGGTTTTCCATTCTAACTCAGAGAGTGTTGGGCCCCTAGAAAGTAGATTTAAAAAAAAAAAAAACTATTGAAGTGAATGATTTCATCAATGTTAAACCAAGCATATTATTATAGATATAATTAATAATGGCATGAGTTAAATGAATAAGACAAACAGAAATAGCCAAAAAAAAAAAAAAAAGGAAAGAAAAGAAATACTAGCACAGTAAGGATAGCTCATTCCTAAAGAAAAAGATCATCTCTAATTTGAAGAGACTCATGGACTCACTTTTCTTAGCTCATCATACATACGCAATGTTTGACTGCCCTGTTCATTAATCAGCCCTTATGAGATCCCTATGAGATAAGTGGGTGACGAATATTGTTAGCTCTATGTGGCAGAAAAGGGCAGACCAAATGTGGAAATCCAGCATATGTGGAAATTAAATGACTCCCCTAAAGTCACCCAGAAGCCATGGAGGAACTGAGATCAGAACCCACACCCTTCTGCTTTCTGTGTAACCACGGGGTGAAGCTGAGCTCCACCCCTACCCCACTCTTTTAGAATGGTCCTCCCTGGACTCACTGTAGAAAGATCCTCTCCCTGGGAGCCTGGTGGAGAGAGTTTCCCATCCCCTCGGAAAGTAAAAACTTCAAACATCATTAAACTTCAGTTTATTTTTGAAGTGCCTTTCTCAGTAGGCAGATTAATGATAAGCAATTTGAGAAGGAGCTTGATTTTAAGGGGAAAAAAAGGGGGGATTAAAAGGGCAATTGCAATGGGCTTTTCCTGATTAAGAGGATCTGAAACATTTCTGTTCAGCAAGCTTGGAATATAGTTCAAATATAGTTCATTTGCTTATCTCCAAATTTCATTTTTTAAAGTAGCTCAGACATAAATTCCCACTCAACTCGATCAAAATCCTCTCCTGCTTTGAGAGACAGAGCAACAATCAGCCCCCTTGTTCATTTTAGCCAAGTCAGTGTTCTTAATCAGCAGTAAAAACATCAGGAGCCAAAGGGTGGTTTTTTAATAAAAAGTGGTTTGATGAGAATCCAGGCAAGTGGCTGCACTCTCAGCCCAGAAAAACATGAGTCAACTCTTCAAATATGCAAACAGGCCCAAGAACAGTGGCCAATTCCAACAGTCAGTATTTCTTCAAGCCTCAAATTCTCTATTGTAGACAATTCCACCTCATCTCCCCACCTCAGCATTCCACATTTCCCACTCTTGTTTGGATTGAATTTTCAGTGCCCTTTCTCCCTCCAAAAAATATGTCACTGGGCTTTACTTTCTCTTCTCTTCCCTCTCTCAATGATTTGATCCTAAAACCATTAGGGGCACAGCAAGGTACCTGGACCTAGTAAGGTACCTGGAGCTACTGGTGCCAGCTTGGATGTCCACAGTGGGTGCTGCAGTCTCAACAGAATAGGAAGGGGGTCTGTCCACATAGGAGGGCTGCTCCTTGTAGGGTTTCAGAACCTGGGCAGGGTTAACAGTGTTCCTGCGGGGACTGCTTGGCCTAGGGTGGCAGAATTAGAGTGGAGTGAGGAGTGTGTCCCCATGGAAGGGAGCCAGATGTAAAGTATCAGAGTTCAAGCAGAGTGGGAGAATGTCCTCCCGTGGGTAAGAGGACAGAAATGGAATCGAAGACTGGCTACATAAAGGAGATTAATCAAACAAGTAACTTACTAAAGATAAGTAAAGGCAGTTTTCTCGATGTTGGAGAAGGGAGTTGAATATATTGAAATAGAGAGGCCCTGAATGAACCCTATACTTAATGGACTGAAATTGGCGATATCCAAGCAAATTCATGGCTTTCAATGTATATACAAATATAGAAGTAAATGTGTATATACAAACATACACAATGTGGAAGGTAGAATAATAGATCCTCAAAGATGTCCATATTCCAATCCCCAAAACCTGTGAATATTTTGCTTTACATGGCAAAGAGGACTTTACAACAGTCATTAAATTAAGGATATTGAGATGGGAAGATTATCCTAGACTACCCAAGTAAGCCCAATGTAGTCATCAGGATCCTCACAGGAGAGAGGCAGGAGGGCCAGAGTCAGAGAAGGACATATGACAAAGATATGGGTGGGGGGATGGATGGATAGAGAAATATTGATTCAAAGATGTTATGCTGCAAACTGAAAATGAAGGAAGAGGCCTAATACATTAATTAATAACATATGGTTTTCATTACTATAATGAAATACCCAAGATAGGCTATTTTATAAGGAAAAGAGGTTTATTTAGCTCACAATTCTGAAAGTACAAGGTTCCTGGGGCCTCATCTGGTGATTTAACCTCTGTTCTATCGGTTTAAAGAGATATTACAATTAAAGGTCATTTGTGATTGAAATAGAACTTTTTCCTATGAAAAAAATGTTGTGAAATTTAAATGGGATCTGAGTAGCAGATGATAGTGATTTATCAATGTTCATTTCCTAATTTCGATGGTTGTGTTGTGGATATATAAGAGAGTAACTTTTTAGGGAATTGTGGAACATTGGATTTGCTAATTATCCTCAGGGTTCAAGAAAAAAAATCTTCTACTTATAACTTTTCTATAAATGGGAAATTATTTCAAAAAAAATTTAAGTGCATATCATTTGGTCCTAAATTCCTTTTCTTATACTCTAAGTCTTCTCCTTTCTACTGTTGCTTTGTTTCTACTTGTAGAATAGGCATTTCTCAGTTTGTCAGGAGTCAGAGCATCTTCAGGCCAGACGCCTTAATCAGAAGATGACCTGAGTCTGGAGAATAGAGTTTGGCAGGAGTTGTCACAGTGCTGATTGAATCCCAGGTGGTGTGAGATGGTGAGGAGAGGTGTGAGGAAGTGATGTTGAAAAGCATTCAGAATGTTCTTGCCTCGGTTTTTTAAAAATGCCCTCTGATCTGATTAAAATACCCAAGTCCATTGTGAAGTGTCAAGAAGAAAAGTCGAGTGTCTTCTGCTAGCATGTTTTTTTGTTTTAAGATCATTTTAATTTCTCCAAGGCTGTCAGAAAAAAAAAGCAGAACAACCTTTTTGAGATACTCAGCCTGAAAGGATAAGGGTCTTAGACTATTACTCTTTCTAAATCCCAGCCCTTCTTTTCTTTAGCCTTTCTCAGCAGATCAATTCCATTTCACTGTGCATTTATGTGTACTTATCCAAGCCTAAGTGCTATTTCAGGCTTCAAATCAATCTGGTAGGGTGCAAAATACTGTTTGAGTAGAAATTAGACTGGCCCATGTCCAAGAGGTCCAAAAAACTTATGCCACCCATTAAAATACAGAATTGCCTTGTCAAAAAAAAAAAAAAAAAAGCTATCAAAATAATTTAGGGACTGCCAAGAAAATATAAATATGGACTCAATATTAGAAATTAGGAAATTATTTTTTATTGTGTTAGATGTGCTTCTGATTGATTGTACAGGAGAATGCCTTTAATTTTTAAATATGTAGATGGAAGCATTTCAGTATGAATATCATGACATTTGTAACTTCCTTTAAAATGGTTCAAAATACACATACACACACATACTTACATATAAATCCAAGAGGCTAAAATGGAAAAATGTTAACAATTGTTGATCCTAGATGGTATATAAATGTGTTAGTTTTCCATTACAATAACAAATATCTGAGATAATTAACTTTTAAAAAGAAAAGGTTTATTTTGGCTCAGACTTTTGGAGGTCTGAGTCCATGATGGGTTGGTGCTGCTGCTTAGGGCCATGGGTGAGGCAGCATACCTTGGTGGGGGCAGGAGGGGGATGTGCATGGTAAAGCAAAATCTATTCACCTCCTGGCCAGGAAACAAAAAAGAGAGGAAGGGGCTGGGATCCCACCATCCCTTTGAAGGGCATGTTCACAGTGACCTAACAACCCCCCAATAGGCCCTACCTCTTAAAGGTTCCATTACCTCCCAATAGTACTACTCTGGGAAACAAGCCTTTAACATGAGCCTTTGGAGGACATATTCAAACCACATTAGGATATGAGTATTCATTGTACCAATTTCATGGACTTCTAAAATCATTGGATCCATTTATCTTTTATATTTTGATACCCATTCTTCTTATCTTCTCAGAAATCTGCCTTTAAAAAACACTTCTTTGGGCCAGGAGCTGTGACACATGCCTGTAATCCCAGCAGCTCGAGAGGCTGAGACAGGAGGATCCTGAGTTCAAAGCCAGCCTCAGCAACAGCAAGACACTAAGCAACTCAGTGAGACCCTGTCTCTAAATAAAATACAAAATAGGGCTGGGGATGTGGCTCAGTGGTCGAATGCCCCTGAGTTCAATCCCTAGTACCCCCACCCCACACACACAAAAACCCACTTATTTGGGAACTGGGGATGATATCCCATACTACATACATTTGGGGATATATTTAATGGTTAAAGATAATCAGGTTCTGGAGGGGTGATTCAAAATCATTACACATCTACTTTTAAATTTAAGAAGTAACAGCCAAGCACAGTGGCACATGCCAGTAAATCCAGCTCTTTGGGAGGCTGAGGTAGGAAACCAGACTACCCAACTTAGTGAGACCTTGTCTCAATATAAAAAATAAAAAGGGCTATGGGATGTCTCAGTGGTAGAGCATCCCTGAGTTTAATCCCAGTACAAAAAGAAAAGAAAAAGAAGAAGCTAGATGGGGTTGTTTCCCATCTCTCTCTTGCCCCCTTATAAAATAAACTTCTCATTTCTTTTCTTTTTTTTTTTTTCAGGTGGAATACATTTATTATTGATAACACATTTTTCTAGATGCACGATTGGTAAACTTCTCATTTCTAAGTGATATAGATTGTGCTACCCAAAAGACCTCAATTCCTTTCACAGGGGCCTTTGCTCTTCCCCCTGGCTGCAATCCCTGGACAGATGAACATGCACAAAGATCCTACTTTCCATTCAAGGCCCACAATTGTCACTTGCTGACTGCTTCAGGCACAATTAGTTGCTTGGTTCTCTGAGTTCACAATATTTAGTTTATGCCTCTGTAACGACCATTTTCACTTTGGTAACTAACACATTTGCTCATCTGTCATCTCTGTAGGCTCTGAGCTCTTTAAAAGGAGGAGCTACGCACTATTTGTCTTACACAGTGACTAACACATAGCAAGGGCTCAATAAAAGCTTGTGAGTGAAAGAATGAATGTGTGAATTAATAAATACCTTTGAGTTGGGGTCTAGGCAAGACCTAATGACTTACAAAACAGTGGGAGGTATCAGCATTTTTAATACCTCCCTTCAGATCCTGATACTTAAGTCTTAAGATTCTGATTTATAGCTGCATGGAGGCATTAAACAGCAGCCACAAGATTAAAACCAAAGAACCTCAGAGGTATTTAAAGCTTAGATCTTTTTCCTAACAAATTTCACCTTTTTTCACAGCTTGAAAATTAGAATTCTAATGGCCATGCAGAATATCTATGTAAACACTTCCAAGGGATAATAAAAGCCACAAAATATCCACAGGGCACATATGGACACTCCAGATAGTTGGGGGTGGTGACCAGGAAAAAAATGCTAAACTCAGAAAAATCCATCTGGAAAGGGAAGTGTTTTTTAAAATCAAATGTCAGCCAACATTTATGCCAGTTTCTATTCTAAGAGCTTTAGGTATGTTATCACACTTAGACCTCGCGACAGCATCAGCAAAAGTCTATTATCTTGTCCTTTTTATAGATGTAGAGGCTGAGAACTGGGGCAGTGAGCTCACTTCCCCAAGAATCACTCTGATCCAAGATGGTCTTGGTTGGAGGTAGTGGCACATGCATTCCGGGAGGCACAGGCAGGAGGATTGCAAGTTCAAAGCCAGACTCAGCAACTTAGGGAGGCCATAAACAATTTAGCAAGACCCTGTCTCAAAAGAAAAAATAAAAAGGGCGCTGGGCACAATCAGGAGCCACTTGTCAAAAGAAACTAACTTTATTTTTAGAACCACACACGCCAAACAAAACAGCCTCTCAGGAAAAACCCTCAGAGCCTCAACTGCCACCACCGGCTTTCCACAAGCCTCTCTCTCCCACCCAAGCTTCTCTCCACCTCCCACAATCCTCCTGCTCTTGAGGCCGATTGGCTGGGTCACGTGGGCGGAGCCAAAAAAGTCCCCGAATGAGCAGCTCCGTGGTCTGAAAGGGCAGGGAAACAGCCCAATGAGCATCACCACAGAGGAGCCAATCAGCTAGATGTTGCTGGGGCCGCTGTGAGCCAATCATCAGCCGGCAGCTGGAAGTTTGCTGGCAGCTGGAAGTTTGCTGGGGCCCCTTCCGCTGTGGCTCTCAACAGCTGGGGATGTGGCTTAGTGGTTAAGTGTCCCTGGGTACAGTCCCAGGTTTTCCTCACCCCACCAAAAAAGATGGTCTTGCCCCTGAGCCTGGGCCCTGCATTATAGTGAATATCATGATTGCCAAGTACAGACCAGCAAAGCTCATCAGATAGAGCTACATGTTATGAGCCATCCACTCAACCCACTCAAGGTCTAGAAAAGAAAGCTCAAGTGATTTATACATGTTCCTAGCAGGCCCTGGTTGCCATCCGGGCTATTATGCCTTCTCAGCTGCCACAGTTACAGCCTTCCTGCAGTCACAGCCTTCCTGCAGTTACAGCCTCTGCACATCGTGCTTATCATATGACATCTCCAGTTTGGTTGGGGGCAGTTAGGGAAATTAGTCAGTGTTTCTTAGCATATCAGTGTGCTTGTCCCACCAAGATAATTATATTTAATATGCTCAGGCTAAGTTAATATGCTGATGATAACTATAGTGAATGAGATATAAAGCTAAAGAAAGAATGAGTGAATTACAGAAAGAAAAAAAGGAAAGGAAGGAAGGGAGGAAGGTAGAGAGAAAGGAAGGGAAGGACAAGAAAAGAAAGAAATCGGAGAAATGTTTTAAGGCCATTTCCCTACTCACTAAGGTTCAGTTTTTTCACAACATGAAACAGAAGAGAAGTGCCTGCTGGAGATGTGTGTTATTAAATGTTAATTTTCTAGTGACCAAACCACTTGCCTGAGTGAAACATATCTACTCTGTGCTTCTCTGTGGACACAGAGCTTTAATCAAAGACACATGATGAAACACATTTTTAGTTGACTTAGAAAAGCGAACCAGAGGGGAGGGAGCAGATGAACTGAAATGATATTTTTTTAAAAAAACTCTTAATCTTTCTGATTTTATTATCAAATTCATTTATCATTTAAATCATTGTCACAAGATTTTAGGTGATTCAGACTTATCATTCAATTTGAAATTAAACAGAACATAAGCATGAATTCCAGATTTGTCCAGACTGGAATACGGGATAACTAACCAGCAATTTACAGTTTTATTCTTTATCCTCCATTCTTTCAGGCAACAGTCAGGCAGGGTACTAACATGTCTCACCAATCCGTTCAACAAAGAAAACAGTAATTTGTACTGTCAGCTGCTCTGTGAAACAAATACCCTTCTGTCTTCTCTCCTCTCCTAGGGTGGAGGTGATCTCCTCCTGCAAGAGGCCTCCTGCATGCTCCCCGGAGAGGAGAAGTTTCTGGGGACACACCTCTTTCAAATATCTTTAAAATCCCAGTTCTTCCTTTTGAGTTTGATGGGCTATTTAAATGAGACATGTACAATGTTCATGTGTCCAAGCCAAATAAATCCAGATTCTCTGTCTCTTTCTTCAGAACCCATTTGCTTTTCCTGATGGAGAGGTCTGCCAGGATTTTATCTCAGCTTCGTTGCTGCAGTGCCAGGCCACCCAATCAACATTAGCAATAGAACCATCATCATTTGAGGGCCTCGAGGCTGACCATATTACCTGAGTTAGCACGCATGGATCACCTTCTTAGAAACAGTAAAACAGAGTGAGGAGAGTGGGGAAAGGGAAGGTACTGGGCAATTCGATTGAGCAAACTGTTATGTGCATATATGAATGTGGCATAATGAACCCCACTATTATGTATGATTATAATGCACAAATTTAAAAAAAAAAACAGTAAAAACTGGAATTTTTGTCTGATTAGGGCAATTCTGTCTTTACAGGTTGGAGAGAGAAAGGAGAGGAGTTGATATGTATTTGATTTTTCCTTTGGGGCAGAAAGTGGCCCTCTAATATGCTACCTAGGTTATTTTGCTGGGAGTGTTTCTGTTGTTTTCCTTTAATTTTAATGTGCAGTTATTTTGATTCTTTATGAGAGAAAGAACTTCCTTGTCCAGGAGAAGGGGACAGAGGGGCAGGTCCTGTTCCAACCTCTACTTACTTCTCTCCCACTTCTCCTACCCTGGGCCTGTCATGGATTCAGCACTGATCATACTCCTTCCACACCCAAAGAAATCTGTTACAGAAGACTTCTAAGAATATCAAAAGCCTTCTGGGCATAAGAATCAAGGCCTATCTAGGCCTTTCACTCACCCTGAAAAAGCTACCTAAATTGAGAACATTCTAGAAACTGAGACCAAGGACAAGATGATACTTTGTAATATGAAAGGAAATATGGCTTCTCATTTTTAGAGGAAAAAGTAAAGCAAGATTTGCTCAAGTTCTGTCCGGTGAATGCTAAAGGGAGCCTCACATTGTGAGCTCCATCATCCCCCAAAGAATGAGAAAGTGAAGTTAGCCAATCCCAAAAAAACAAATGCCAAATGTTTTCTCTGATATAAGGAGGCTGATTCAGCTAATCCCAAAAAAACAAATGCCAAATGTTTTTCTCTGATACAAGGAGGCTGATTCATAGTGGGGTAGGGAGGGGGCATGGGAGGAGTAGAGGAACTCTAGATAGGGCAGAGGGGTGGGAGGGGAAGGGAGGGAACATGGGATTAGAAATGATGGTGGAATGTGATGGACATCATTATCCAAAGTACATGTATGAAGAAATGAATTGGTGAGAGTATACTTTATATACAACCAAAGATATGAAAAATTGTGCTTTATATGTGTAATAAAATTTGCAATGCATTCCACTGTCATATATAAATTTTTAAAAATTAATTTAAAAAAAAGAAAGCAGAAGCAGAACAAAAGATTCCTATGCTTCAGAGGCCTTTCTCAACATAGAATGTCTGATGCATAGTGAACTGAGTTTATCTTCATTAGAGTTGCACAGAACTGGGGTAGCCAGCAAATGTTCTGACTACCAAAGAATCTGGAGATAGTTTTGAACTCCAAAGTGCCCTCCCTTGTTTAATTCTTAGGAAAAGATATTGACACTATAGCACAGAGTATTGTCTTTGTTGCTATGAGGACTTTAGAAAGAGAGATGAGTAACATAAGTGTTGTTTTTGGAGTTTATCTTCTAGTTGGAAGGTGTGTGTGTGTGTGTGTGTGTGTGTGTAAAATGCAAAGAATAAATCAAGAAAATGTTGGGGTTCTCAAAAACCTGTTATGGGAGTAGTGTCTGTGGTATTTTGAAAATTTTATTAATGAGTAGATTAAAGATGCAAATGATTATAGGACATACTCTCTTGATCTGAAGGAGCTTCCAGTCTAGTGAGAAAGCTAGATAAACTGAACACAGTGAACAAGACAGGAGTCATAAGAGATGGAACACTGAAAAAAACAGAATAACTAGCTCTGCTCAGGAAATTCCAGGACACTTCCACATTTGAACTGGGTCACCAAATGTGGTAGTTTTCAAATATATCACAAATCCTGGACACTCCTGCTTTCAACTTCCCTCCCCTCAAGTGTGGGCTGGACTTAGTCACTTATCTCCTAATGACACTAATAGAATATTGTAGAAGTAACAGTGTATGTTATTTCCAAGACTTATCAATAGCATTGTGGCTTCCTCCTTACTCTTCCTTGATTGTTCATTCTAAGGGAAGCCAGCTGCCCTGTTCTGTGAACTCTCAAGAAGCTCCTTGAAGAGAACCATGTGGCAGTTATTGAGGAACCCAGGACTCCTGCCAACAGCCATGTGTGTAGCCATCTTGGAAGTGACTCCTCTAGTTTCATCTTCTGATGTCTGCAAGCCAGCCAACATCTTGACTGCAACTGCATGAGAGACCTTGAACCAGAACCACACAGCATAGCCACTCCAGACTCCCTGACTATGAGATGATAAAGGTTTATTGTTGGTTTGGGTCGTTTTTCGAACAATTTGTTATGCGGCAGTAGATTTCTGATACACAAACTAATAGTTTGCCATTTTGGCAGGAGGGAAGGATCTAACTAAAGAACTTTTAGTTAGAACTAAAAGTGAATGGTTAAGTATAAGATATGTAGTTGTGGTGCCTACGCTTTTACTATATTGGCAATTGCCCTCAGGCTTATTAAAAGTGGGATATTTTTAAATAAATAAATATTATTGAATCTGGTTTCCCATGGCATTCAGAAAAAAAAATTAAATTCCTTGACATGGCCTAAAAGCTACTTCTCTAACTTGCCTTGAGCCACAGTGCCCCTAGGATGCTATACCTAAATCAAACTGGTTTTCTTCTGATCCTTTGTTCCCACCAGGAATTTTGTGCACAGTGTCTTCTGCCTAGAGTGATCTTCTCTTCACCTTTCTTCCAACTGTTTCCTTCTCTTGCAGGGTTCAGCCTGACTGTACCTCCAAGGAGACCTCCTCCAGGAAGACCCCTTTCCTGGCTGGCACACGTATTTGTTGTTGTTTTGCAGCCTGTGTGTGTTTCCTCCACAGGAGGAATTACTCTGCAAAGTTATATTAGGTGCCTGTTTGCATGTTGTTGTCTGTCTTCCCCTCCAAAGAGTACCTTCCATTATGGCAGAGGCCACATTGGACTTGTTTATTGTAGCATCTCCTATTCTTGGCATGGTGCCTGGCATGCAGTAGGTACTCAATAAATATTTATTGTGACTCTTTGCTCTTTCCTCCTCCGTAGTAAAACCGTTGTAGTATTCCCATTTTAAGTCTATTTGCCTTTGTTATCCTCATCTCAGAGAGAAGAAAATGGGGTGAAATTCTACAACAAGTACTGAAAATCTGGTCTGTTCAGTCTTGTGGAAATTTATATTTTATATTATTTGATGATCACCTCTTTCGTGTTTGAATAATAATTTGTTTATAGGATAGAGAAAGCATTAGGAAACACCCTGTCCGGCTCATAGAACACATCTCCCTTCCCTGCCTCCACTCTCAGAAAACTTTTTAATGAAAAAATATTTAAAATATACTGGACAATAGAAAGAAGAGTTCAGTGAACATCCACTTCCAATAAATCAGGATATTATCTTAGGTAACACAATACCGTTATCACACCTAACAAAATTTCAGTCATTCCTATTATCATCTAATATTCAGTTTCCTCTTTGAATTTACTTTATTCTGGTTTGTTAAAATCAGGAACCAAACAAGGAATACACATTGCATCTTGCTATACGGATCTCATGTCTCTTCAAATATAAAACAGTCCCTTTCTTTCTCCTTCCTTTTTATATGACTTTGATTTGTTGAGAAGTATGGATCAGACTCCTTACAGAATGTCCCTACTGCTAGATTTGTGTGATTGTTTCCTTCTGGAACTGCTTCATGTGTTCTTTGATTCTCTATATTTCTTATAAACTAAAATGTGGATATAAAAGTTTGATTAGATGTAGATAAAACATTTTGGCAGCAATACTTCACAGATAAAGGCCTATACTTCATATTACTTCATATCAAGTGATATATAATTTATTCTAGTGTCTCATTATTAGTGATACCCAAACTGGTCACTGGGCTTGGGTGGTGACCCCCAGATTTCACCATTGTAAAATTCTGCTTTTCCCCTTGTGAATGGCAAGGCACCTAAGGAGTGATCTTTTGGTGTCGTGCAAATATACAATGGACTTTGTCCCCATTTTGCAGGATACCCAAAGGCTGGAAGCATGTCATGTGTGGGAATGCACGTAGGGCGAGGGACAGCAGAGCCCAGGCTTCCTTGTGGTACTGTTCACTTCTTTGTCCATTCCAGCTGTGCCATGCTGGCCATGAGGCCTACATGTGCTCAGCAAGTGATCACTTGGACTTGACCTATATCAGTACATTCACAGTAGGAAGAGGCATGGGATACAAGAAACTTTATTAAAAACAACTTTCCTTTTAATACCACTGGAAGGTTATATGTTAGGAAATTTAAAGGGACCCAAGACTTAAGATACAATGCTCAGGGAAAAACACAGTAGACTAAATTGTACATAAACCATGATTAAAATAAAACACAATATAATTCGGGGGGGAAACCAGAAAATACATCTGTTAATGACATTTGTGATGGGAAAATGAGAATTTTTCAATTTTCTGTAATACAGTATTGTTGTGTTACTTTACAATAAAATAATACATTTGTAAATAAAGAAGTAAAAGACAAGTAAGATGATATGTGAAGAAAAACAATCATGAATAACAACGTGAACCAAAAGCATGAGAGATGAAACAAATTCAAATTTTGTAACTCAATACTTTTTACATTGATGTTTGTAAGGCAAATTAAAAATGTCATCACGGGCTGGGGGTGTGGCTCAAGCGGTAGCGTGCTCGCCTGGCATGCGTGCAACCCGGGTTCGATCCTCAGCACCACATACAAACAAAGATGTTGTGTCTGCTGAAAACTAAGAAATAAATATTAAAAAAAAAAATTCTCTCTCTCTCTCTCTCTCTCTCTCTCTCTTTAAAAAAAAAATGTCATCACATTCCATCCATGAGTACCTCAGCATACATCACTGAAATATGAAAAAAGATCATTTTTCTACAGAGCTAAAATAAGATTGTCTAACTGAACAAAATTATGGTGAACTTTTTACTATTACCTAATTTTTTTCTTTTTTCTTTCTTTCTTTCTTTCTTTTTTTTTTTTTTTTTTTTTTTTGGTGGTGGTGGTACTGGGGATTAAANTTTTTTTTTTTTTTTTTTTTTTTTTTTTTTTTTTTTTTTTTTTTTTTTTTTTTTTTTGGCACTGGGGATTAAACCCAGGGAGCTTAACCATTGAGCCACATTCCCAGCCCTATTTTTATATTTTATTTAGAGACAGTGTTCCATGGAGTTACTTAGGGCCTCAGTAAGTTGCTGAGACTGGCTTTAAACTCATGATCCTCCGGCCTCTGCCTCACAAGCTTCTGGGATTATAGGCACACACCACTATGCTGGACTATCACCTAATATTTAGCCCACATTCAAAGTTTCTTCCAATTATTCCTCTAATGTCTTTTATACCTGGTTTTCTAAAATGAGATCTAAACCAGAGAAATGGGTTTTCAAATGATCAAACAAAAAAACTTGAAAATAGTATATTACTTTAGATACAGACTGTTTTTTTTAATTTCTATCTTACCCAAAAAGATATATTGAAAAAGAAATAATTGTTTGCTGTCATTGCAGTAAATGGATATCTCATGAATTTGCAAGCTCTCTCAGTTCTAAAATTTACAATCACTGCTAACATTTACATCCTCACAGTTCTCAAATCCTCTTTAGCAAGAAATAAATCTTAAAATCTTTATAAGTCTTAACGTACTTATTCATCAATTGAACGCCAGGAGTGAATCTTGCCAGTGACCCAGAAGCAAAAGCAGAATCAGGTCCTCAGATGCCAGTATTGTCTCAGCAGAAGAAGCGAAGCAAAGCTAAGCAGTTGCAGTGGAACATACCTGTAATCCCAACTACTCCTGAGGCAGAGGCAGGAGAGTCACAAGTTTGAGGCGAGCCTCTGCAATTTAGCAAGACCCTGCCAAAATAAAAAATAGCAAAGGCTGGGGATGTGGCTCAGTGGGACAACATCACTAGGTAGATGGCAATAGGATGTTATAATGAAACTTTAAAGTTTCCGCTTTGGGTCTGTTCATTTTTCTAAAAGCACAAAAAAGTATACATTTTTTTTAACTGTTCCCTACCCAGATATGTAAATTTACAAGTAAAAGATGATAGACCAAGACATGAAATCATATATCTTTCATCCTTCTGTACCCCACAGATTCAGGTTTTTTAAAAAATAATAAGCAGCTATTTTGTTTTTCTACTAAATACTTCATATGAGTAGCAAAAATAAGAAATTCATGGTTTATTTTTGTTTTCATTTATTATTTTTATTTGGACAACATATATACATATGTACAAGATACCTACTGTCAGAATGCTCTTTTATAATTTCATTTGGTTTACAAAAACAGAACAGCAAAATAATTTAGGTAGAAATTCATGTTTTAAATTAAACTTTTCATTAAATACTAGAACTTATGTTATTTGGAAGAAGCAAGGAAATTTGTTCATAATTTCTTGTTTGTTTGTTTGTTTGTTTTGGTCTAAATATTGATCATTTGCTTGATCAAAAAATTGAAATATGTCATAATAATAGCTCCCCTTTATACTGAATCTTAAATCTGAGACCATAAAATTTTTTGTAAGCATTATCTACTTGCAAATTATAATGATCATTTTAAGAGCAGAAAAACTAAGAGGAGAAAATCACCTGCATACCCAAAATTACATGTGTCAAGAATAAAATCAAGAGTAAAATTTGGCCTAATCAATCTTAACCTTGACTTGATCAAAGTTCAAATATTGACAAATGGTCTTATTCTTAGACCCACAGTATCGCCCAAGAACATTTTGGATCCTCTAACACAAAAGCAATGAGTTCTGACTAGATATGTAGATTATTCTTTTTTCTGTAACTGTATCACTCAGATATTAATCAATGGCATGGTTTATATGTGTGTTTATTATATCTTTTCCTTTTTAATGATTAGGCACACTTAAGGGACAGAAGAGTCTGGGTAATCAGTAACACAGGAGAAATAGATATTGATAATTTATTATTCTTTTTTTCATAAAGGTTATACATATTTGTTGTTGAAATTCTGAAAACCCAGAAAAACCACACACACACACACACACACAAAAGCAAATACAAATTACCTATCCTACTTCCCTCTTCTAAATCTAGTTACCAGTATCAATTTTTATTTGCCTTACTAAACTTCTTGTCATGCATATGCTGCCCAGCTGTCATCTGGAATCTCCCTGGCCCTAAAGATGAAGACAAATTTGGCTCAAATCTATTTCCTGCATGTGAAAAGTCCTATAACTTCTTAAACCTTTCTGCAATTTCCTTTGAGCCTGGAAGCAGGTAGGAAGGAGGGAAATTTGAAGAGAACTATCACATGACCCCTCTAACTCTGAATTCAGTTTTTCGTCTCTGCTAATTCCTATTCTCTGCTCAGGCAGCCCCTCTGTGGTTTATAAACACACACACTAAATGGGAGGCCCTTCTGGGCCAGACTTTACTGAAATTTTGAGATCTAAGAAGATGAGAGAGTGATAGGGGTTTACTTCACTGCAACATACAGGACTTTCAATTATTTAATGTTTCTATTCTTAAACTCTATTAGCTTTTAACAATGTGAAGGTCAGCCACATGCCATTTTCCTGGGCTGTTTCTGCATCTTTACTGACCTGCCCTGAATCCACTCTACAGCTCTATTCAAAAAACAACTCTTTCCATTTTATAATACTAAGCTATTTAGTTTTATCTATACCTCTAATCTAGAGTCTAAGGACAGAGAGCCTAGATTAAGATCCTGTGTTATATCTTTAGGCAAATAAACTCTCAAAGCCTCAGCTTTCTCATTTGTAAAGTATTGATAGACCCTCTTTGTAGGCAAGCATTTTGTCATCAACTGGCACATTTAACAAACACAAGCTACTTTCACTCTTGAAAGACTATTTCCTCTAGCTGTATGAAGTCTGGAGAATCTATACCGACCTCTCCAGCACCCCTTCCCAGTGCCCAGAAGACTTACCTAAAGGAAGGATAAGACTTGGAGATAAAGAATACTTCTGATACTGGCACACCCCTCAGCAGCAATGTAATCAGGCACAGTCATGGGCAAGCTGTGTAGATGATTTCTCAAGAAGCCAACACTGAGATGGAGTTTGTGGTGCAAAAGGTTTCTTAGAAATCAATACCTGTGGAAGGAAGCAAAATAGGGCTGAAACAATCAATCATCCTGGTTTGCATGGAAGGGTTTCCTGGGTTGGAAACATTCAGTGCTAAAATTGGGAGAGTCCTGGGTAAACATAGACAGTGGTCACCCCAGCTGAGGCAGATGGTGAAATGTGATACAGCCTCCTCAAAGCTCCAGCTAAGGGGCTGGGAGTGTGGCTCAGCAGTAGAGCGCTCACCTAGCACAGGTGCTGGGTTCTATCCTCAGCACCACATAAAAATAAAGGCATTGTGTTGTGTCCATCTACAAAAAAGATATTCTCTCTCTTTCTCTCTTTCTCTCTCTCTCTCTCTCTCTCTCTCTCTCTCTGTCTGTCTGTCTCTCTCTCTCTCTCTCTCTCTCTCTTAAATAAATAAATAAATAAATGCTCCAGCTAATCAGGCAGGGAGCTCTACTGAGGCTGTTACCCACCAGAACTATCCTATGTTGAGCTGAGATGACTGGGCCTTTACACCTTGCCTCTGTCACCCAATGCAAGCTGCCCTGGAAAGACCATAACCGTGGGTCAAACAGCTGAGGCAGACCCCAAAGGAGTTGACAGATGGAGGCGTGGAGGCAGCTGAGCAGAAGGGTTTTTGAAGGAGGAATATGGACAGTTCATCTCTGTGTCTATTGCAAACACAATCTTATGCCTCGGTTTCCTTATCTGCAAAATGAAGGCAATGGTAAATGCATAGTATGGTTTTGAGGATTAAATGAGTCAATATTTATAAAACAATTAGAGTAATGAGCAGTAAACCCCTAAGAATTAATATTTTACCAGATCAAGTGAATTGCTGGTATTTACTGTCAGATCCGAAATTCTTGGTCTTTGGTCTCCTTCGTCAAGTCACCACAGTAGTGTTCACCATCACCTCAATCTGGTTGTAATGCACATGACTAGTATGAAGACTTTTTTTGTTTAAACTAACTGAATTTGGCCACATATTTGTTAATTGGCTATAGCCCAGAAACTGGGCTGGTGGGGGCCATTTTCCATTATCTTTTTACTCTGATTTTTTACTGAGCTAGAAGACCTTCTCAACTTCCTATGCTACAATGTTTCTACTAGTAGACAATGGAAAAGATGAAGTGACAAAAAAAAGTGACATAAAAATCAGTACAGAAGGAAGAAATTCTAAGTTAAAAGTAGCTTTCCTGTGCATATGCACGCACGCACACACAAATTTAAATATGAGAATTTGGAAGCAAGAGGGGAAACCATAAATGGAAGAATGACTAAGGATCAGTTTTAGCCTGGGTAGCTTTGGGATTATGAAGCTGATGATATAAAAGATCTTCACCCTGACTTCCCTTTCCTCCAAAATAAACGCTGACGTATAATCCCATCAGTTGACCACTGGCTTGCTTGTTCCTCCATTCTGAAGAAGCTAAAGCTGCTAAAAGTCATATGAATCACTTTATGAGCAAGAGCAGGAAATAGCACTCAGTTAAATTTTGGAGTATGGGATATTGTCAGTATGCAAATACTTCTCTGCCCCATGAGCTGGACACAAATTACTTTTTATAGTAGCCCTTGGCTTTTCATTTACCTAGGAGGGAGTATGAGGTAGCAGGGTTCCACACCCTCTTTTACCTGCATGATGTCCCTATGTGTCATCCAAACAGATGCTACTTAAAACAAGAGGATGGGTTATTTACTACCTCATCTCATCCAAAGAACTCAAACAAGTAAACAAACCAAAAAAAAAAAAAAGCCAATTTTAGATACCATTTTAAAAAAACATCTAGATCTCTTTCAGCTTGTTCTTTTGAATTCCAAGCATTATCTGTCTAGGTTCCTTTGCCCAAACTGTTGGCACAAAAGGTGCAATTTTATCCTCGAAGCAGGGTGTTCCTCGGGCACTGAGCCAATGTAGTTGGCTCATTCACTTCCTTTGCTGCTGAGTTTCTTCGGGGCTTTCTGCACATCAGAGGCTGATTACACAATAATTCAGGAGGCAAATATAAGCATTGCCTCTACTCTGACATTGGCTGCTCACCTCTTTCAGACCAAAACTGGTTTGCTTCACCAAGGAAGCCACAGAATTTCCTTTATCTGAGTTCCTTTCTAATTTTGTAATTATCACATTGGAGGTCTAAAGTACAAAGAAAGACTTCCTGCCCCCTCTGCAGGAAAAAAATAACTGGGACTTTTGCAGTTTCTACTGGGGAGCCGGGGCTGTTATGCATTGTTGCTTTTGTAGTTTGTTTTTGGTTTTGTTTGATTTTTGTTTGTTTGTTTTGCAGTGCTGGGGATGAAACCCAGGGCCTTGCACATGTTAAGTATGTGCTCTACTACCAAGCTATACCCCAGCCCTTTTTTTTGTTTGTTTGATTTCTACTATTCATGCTGCTGAGCTTTTTTTGGCTCAGGTGGCCCAACTGAGCTCTGTCCCCTGGACAGGCATATACATGTATTTCTTTAGTGGAGGTGTTGGTGTATATGACTGACACTTTCTTATCTGCCTGGTTCTTCTCAAGGACCACAGCATGCATTTCCTCTTCTAAAATTTTTGATCTGAGGCTCCTGGCCCAGGCCTGGGATGCCCGTTCTGCCTCTTTCTCTAAGAATCACACAGAGGACCTTGATCTCAGATCCTAGCCATCTACACAAACCATTCCCAGGTATTCTAAAGATCACATTCTTTTATACCATGAAGAGACACTAAGCTAGACTGCCTGTCCTTACAGGTATCTCCACAGAGACTTGGGGCTCTAACCCCAACAGTAATGGGCCAAGGGGGACCAGTTACATGTGGAATTTATATGCAGAATTATAGTACAGAAAGGCTTCCAGAAACCAGAGAGAGGAGAGTCAGGTTCAGCCCTCCCCTTTCTATCATGTGACCTGGAGATCCTCTTACCTACTGAAGGGGGACCTGGCGCAGATTTCTCATTCAAGGACACAGGAAATAAAATAACTAGGCTGGTGTTTGAGCAATTGATTCACTCACCTTTTTAGAATGCAAAGGACTCAAGAAAGTTTTAGTCTTTCCATACACTTTGTACTCTATCCTTCTACTCTGCTGATAAAAATGGGGAAAATGAAAAAGAAAGCACAATATCTGGGGAAAATCTTTTATGTGCTCAGACTCAAATTTTATTTTGTGCACAGTAACCAAAATTGAATCTTATCTCAGAACTACTTGAGCTTTATAATTAATGCATGTTTAAAGTTTGATTATACAAGTAACAATGGAGTTTTTATATCCCCCAAAAAATAATTGGATAGATTTAGTATTTTTTCTCCTCACTATCTCTTTCTTTCAGTTTCCATTTTCAATATAACCACTACTACCATGATCCTGCAATCTATTTCATATACATAAAAATGTGTTGGTTTATTTCATACATAGTTAAATATTTCAAATTTGTGTGTGTGTGTGTGTGTGTGTGTGTGTGTGTGTGTATATATATATCCATCCCTTTGGATGTTTTGAACAATTGTTTGTCAGAAGATGAAAAGGGGGTAGACCCTGGGTCACAGGGTCAGGTACTGATGGAGGGACCACCTTCTTCCTGAAAGCCCAATTATCCCCTGCATCCATTCTGAGTCACATGTCTCCTCTGTATCTCCTGCTATCTATCCTCACATAGCTTCCTTTCCTACCCCAGCCTCAAAATATCTCTCCTTTATCCTCTAGGATTCCACTAGAGATAGGAGGAGCAAACTGAGAATCCCAAGATGCTTCTTCAACAACCTAATCTCCCCAGAATGCATCTTTGGCTTGAAATCCAACTTAAGTGCTTACTGCTCCCTTGAAATGTCTCTTCCCTGTAAATCCTTTTGGGCCACTTTGGCAGCTTGTGAAATTTCTCCCTCAGAACATTCCTAGATGTCCCTGTCATTTCCACCAGTCATCCCTTTCTTTGTCCTTTGATGAATTTTGAAAAAGATATAGGAGTTTTGCTACTCAGCAGCAAACTGTGTTTCCCAAAGGAACCATAATACAGATCCAAAAACAATGGAAATTTTGTCTCTAAAGACCTCTGAGGCATATCTGGTAATATTTTCTAGAGGAGAGATGTTTGAATGCTATTTGCAGAACTGAATCTGCGGGAATAATATTGCTTTATGATCTTTTATGAACCATAAGCTAGAATTGTTAAAATAACTACAGGTGGACAGATGCCAAATGGCAAAGCAGGGTGGAAAGTAGTGGTAAGAAGGGATTTTTACTGCTCCATTTACTCACAGAAAAACTCCACCCAATAATCTCTGCAAAGCAAGACTATAATATATTGAATCCTCTGTTGACATTCTGGATCTTCTTGCTATAGAAGTTACCTGTATGAATACCCTGGGGTGTAGAGGAAGAAGATGTGTGTAAGGGAACATTCTGGCAAAGACAGGCTGCATCAGCATAGATTTCATAGGACAAACTGTGTTAAGCTATACTTCTCTACTTGTTGAAAAATTAAGCTATACTTCTCTACTTGTTGAAAATACCATATGACAACAACTGTGGAATCTTGAAAATAAAAATAAGGCTTCAAAAGTCTATCAGCTTGATTCTAAACTGTTCCCACCCTGAGGACACAGATAGGACAAGACTTGAATGATGAACTGGTTGAGTGAAGTCTATTTGCAGATATCTATTTGCATGAGTTGATTTGCATCAGGGGAGAAGGGAGGAGAGCCTCCTCCCTTGGAGAAAGAATCAGGAAATGGAAAAGATAGACAGCATCCTATTTGATCCCTCAGCTCTGTCCAATGTCTGAGACCTAAAAAGAGGCCAGCTTTATGCAATCACTAAAGGAAGCCTAGGCCCATTTGTCCTACAGGTATCTTTATAAAAATAAAGATACCTGTAGGACAAATGGGTGTAGGCTGAGGTACTGTGGGCCCAGGGGTGAGAGAGAATTTAAACACTGGGAGGCAATGGTGTCAATCTCATCATGCTTGGCACTGACCTAGGTACTGAGCCAACACCCAGCAAATGGATTCTTAGGTCACAGCCAAAAGCACAGGAAGCAATGGAGAGGAACATGAGAACTGTTTCTGAGCACATAAGAGACAACTCTGGGGATTCTGGGAGAGACTTTGGCATTATGTAGACAGGAGAAAGAGCCAGTAAAACTTAGGATTTGTTATTAATGTGCCCTATTTACAACATTAGGCTGGTGAACAAGAAAAATAAATCAATTCTAAGCCCTTCAACAGAATATTAAATCATGAAAATAGGCATATTACTCAAGATTTTTAGTTGTAGACAACATAATCCATTCTCACTAGTTTAAAAATAAATGAATGTATTAAAGGGTGCCAGTATGTAGACTGTCTACAATGGATAGAGAGATTCATGCTCTAAGGCTATTTGGCAAGATGTTATATCCAAACCTTGCTGTTGGGATGTTGGAGCATCACCTGCACCAGCCCTGTGGCTATACCAATAACTACCCACCCCAACCCCTGCAGGGGATACCAAAATTGCCAATTCTGTGCCTGTGGCAAGTTTCACAGCTTCACCAGAAAACAGACTCTGCTTGACACCTGCTTTATTTTCCATGTAGCAGTCCTGCATGGCTGCATCTGAGCGGAAACTAGGTCACACATTTGTACCCTGGTTGCAAAAAAGACCCAAACAAAGTTCTCGTTTTACCCTGAGAAGGCAGGACTCACAGGTTCCCTTCATTTGGGAAGGACTTCCAAGAGATGATGAGTGACTATGAATATAACAAATGTCTACTGGGATGGCTATGAAATAATCAGGCAACCCAACCCTTGCACTATAAGAGACAAGTGTTTAACTCCTTGCTGGTCAAGGAGACATATAATTGGGACAGAAAATAGACCAAAAAAGGACTCCTCGGTAATAAAATAAAGTCTTCAGGTAGCACTCAATATATAATTGCTTTTCCCCCTCCTGAACACAAAGAGAGATATTCTGTGTGTCTCTCTCACCTCAGCCTTCCAGGGTGTACCCAGGATCCTGGCAGCAGTTATTAGCACTGGGGAAAGACACATCCCCACCTTGTCATAGATTTGGGAAAATGTAGACAGAAAAAAAAAAAAAAAAGGATAACAACCTATTTGTTAAAGTGTGTGTACCATGAAACCAAAGATCTTCATACCAGACTTTAAATAAATGCAGATAGACAGAATGAGAACTCTCCCTAATCAGGAGGTCACATCAGTTGGGAGTGCCTGGGACCAGCAAAAAAGTAGATCTGTACAGAGCACAGAATCAAAGCTAAAAGGGGAAAAACGTGGATCTGAATGAGGACAGCAACTTTTCCCTAGCCAAAATCATCAAAAACAGACATGCTAAACAGATTTTATCCGAGATACCAGATCTATGGATTAGTTGTGGCTACTTTCATTACCTTACTGAGGACTACCAAGAAAACAAGTCCTTATGTAAACCCTTTTTCACATGATTGATACTTATAATTCTATGTTCCATTTTTCCCCTTATTTATTGAATCATAAACATATTTTCATGTTGTTTAATCTTTTTATCTTGTGTGTGTGTTGTAGCGAGGTGGTTTGGGTTTTTAATCCACAGGGGGGGCCTACCACTGAGCTATGAATGCTCCCAGTTCTTTTTTTTTTTTAATTTTTTAAAATTTTAAAATATGGTCTCACTAATTTGCTGAGGCTGACCTTGAACTTGTGATCCTCCTGTCTCAGCCTTTCAAGGCAGTGGAGTTACAGGTGTGAGCTGGATAATTAGTGGAAAGAATGCAGAAAGTCATTCATCCTGTTGTGGGTTTTGAGATAAGACTTCAGTTTCCAAAAACATCATAAGAGTAGAAAGTTTTCCCACCCCAGAATATATTCAGTATGGATTGGGAAGTGTCTCAGGAAGAACAGGGAAGTTTGGAATGGAATTCCACTTAGGTTGAATAAGAAGAGGGTTAGTTGAAAGGCGGAGGTTATTATGGGGTTACAGTAAGCCAGTGCAGGGGTTACAGCTGCTAGACATTATGGAACAAAGAAGTCCCGCCCCTCCACTTTCTCCCCCTCTTCTTTCTCCCCCTCTTTTCCTTCTCCTCTTTCCTCTGTTTTTTAAGGTGCATAGTCTCTCTGTTTCTGGCATCTGTCTGCTCCATCTTTGTGCTTTTGTTCACAGACTGACTTTTTCTGCTGATTCATAGTTTCTCAGCTTCCCCTCTCTCTGGCTAGCAAGAGGTTTTGGCCTGCTGTGACAAGCCAGCTGGGCATGACCTTGCAGCTTGGCTGCTCACATTTAAATGACTCAGCCTCTTTGTCCCTATTCCAAATTCCTGAGAGAAAATGTGATCAACTGAGCTAGGGTCAGATGCCTACCCTTAGGTCAGTCACTGAGACTGTTAGGGCACAGTCACACAGTATGAAATACTGTTCCTCCTGGGGTTGGGAGGGTCTCTGAGGTGGAATGTGGGTAGAGAAGACGAAATGTTTGGCATCTCTGAGGCAGATATAAGGCTGAAAGAAGCTTGCCAACTGTGATAAAAAAGAGCATGGGGTTTGGAGTAAAAAAAAAAAAAAATCTGCCATTTTTTTGTCATGATACTGTAGACATCATTCCTAATCTCTCAAAGACTCATTTCCTCATATATAACCAGAGAGAGTTGAACAAGATGATCTCCCAATTCTCAGAGTCTATGATTGTTTTCATCTTGAGAATCTCATAATATAAGGAATGACCAACTTTAATATCAACAATTTGGCAGTTTTTATATAAACAATCATTCAAAAAATGATCTTTGCAATAAGTCCAGTGGAGTATTATCCCCAACCTTATCATTACTATAAGCATTTTTGGAAGGCTTGTTAGATGAGCTAGCAATGCTGGAGTCCCTAGTTAGGCATTCAGCAAATATTTCTTGCTTTGGGGGGAATCCTAACAGAAAAGGAAAATAGACCATGTACTGAAAGACTTTGCCTGTCCAGGAATTAGAGGCTTGACAAAGTAAGATGGTGAATAACTGCTTCAGTTCTAGTAGAAAATTCACTCAATGATCATGTTGCTGGTGAACAATATTCCAAAATCACTATTGGTGAACTGCCTGCTGCAAATGAAGACAAAAGACTATGTTAATTGGAATTGCTTTCTGCTTGTGCCAAATTAATACAGCTATCCTGTAGTATGTGAAATTGAGGAAATCTTGTAAAGTTGCCTACGCAGCAAGATTAATATTGCCCCTATTGAAATCCATTATGTTATTGAACATTTAGTATGATCCTAACAAGAAAAGAAGTATTCAAAGGGAAACACTTAAAAATAATAATTCCAGTGAGAATTTCAATTCTCCCAACCAATTTGAGATTTTTAAAAAGAAAGAAAAAAAAAAGCCATGAGGATCCACACAAACATGATTGACAGCAAATGTGTTTTGGAATTAACCCAGCCACCTCCAATTTTCCCAGTTTTGCCTCCAATTCTTCCTATATCAACCCCTCACTGGGCTATATTCCTCAACTCTTATCATTTACCTGCCTCCTCTTTTCATATTTATATATAAACATGTATTATTTCTATATTTGAGCTGAAGTGTTCAACTCAAGTTAATAGATTCATCTATAGTAGAAGGGGAGGGTGCTTGGAGTTGTGAGAGCCAAATTCTTCAAGTGGGTTAGTTCTAATGTATTCTGTAGTGGAGCTGGTTTTTCTCTTGTCCACCCCTCAAGAACTCCTAATAACCCCAGGCCCTGGGCAGGGCAGCCTGTCTTGCCACCTTCTATGCTTGTGTGCCACTGGGAAAATGCTGGAATTTTTGTTGACCCTCTTTAATTTTAAAATATCAAATATTTCCCTTTAATATATGAAATCTATATTGTTTCTCACCCTCCAAAATAGAATGCCTTGTTACTTTTTTTCTGATTATGAAAACAATTCATACTTTTTAAAAAAAATTTCAAACAATTCCTAGAAGAAAACCAAATGCTCAATGAATACCTGAAAAGATTCTGATCTTCACTAATAGTCAAAGAAATGCAAATTAATACAAAAATGTGAAGTGGTAATTTGTGGGGGGAGAGGGAATTAGATTGGCAGTTATAAAAAAATAAAGATCATTGCAAGAAATGGAAATGGATACAGTGGAAAGTGAAAACTTTTCATAATTCCCAGAAACCACAGTTATCAGTTTGATATCTTCCAGATATATATCTACACAAAGGCAAATATATATATATATATATATATATATATATATATATATATAT
>NW_025999842.1:9402687-9405034 GCF_001458135.2 Marmota marmota marmota | reverse complement strand
ATATATATATATATATATATATATATATATATATATATATATGCATAATACTGCAAATATTGTGTGTATAGTATATAACAATTTGGTCATACCATCCACTATTTTTTTTAGCTGTATGGATCTTAGGTACATCTTACATATGGATCCTTCTCATCCCTTTTAATGTTCCCTCTGCATTCGTTGCACCAAAATCTCCACCTTCCACCAAAGGACATTTATGATATTAAAAGTTTTTCTTAAATACTAAAAATATTGCAATAAACACTCATGTACATATATGTTTTACGTGTTCTAATGTTTCCTTAGGATAAATTCTTATAAGTAAAATTGTTAGGTTAAAGTTTATGCACATTTAAAATATCAAAACATGATGCCTAATAATGCACCAGAAAAGTCATATCACTTTATATACTCAGGGAGTTTCTTGCAATTATCTTTATTTTTTTATGATTGCCAATCACAAAAAAATAAAGAAAAAAAAAGCATTTCTTTGACTATTAGTGAAGATCAGAATCTTTTCAGGTATTCTGTGGGCATTTGGTTTTCTTCTAGGAATTGTTTGAACCTGTGTGTCTCTACTGCTCCTCTCTGTTTCATGCCCCAACCTCTGTACATACACACCTTTGATCCTGAAAGTATCAGGGCCAAGTACAGGACAGGAACCTGGTAAGTAAATTCCCTCTCCTGGGTCTTTGGATTTCAGAACCAGGCTCTCTGCTCTGTTGTATTTAAATTAGAAAATCATGCAGAACCCTGCTGGGTCAGCCATTTTTGGGCACCCACATCATAAAGAAGAGGAAGTAGGGATTCCACCTCTTGGGTCCTCTTCTTCCTCCTGGGAGAAGTCTTTTCTACTGTCCTTTAATAAAGCTTCTACTTTCCACTCTAAACTTGCCTTGGTGTGCTTCTCTGATGTTATACTTCAGCATTGGGGAAGCAAGGACTCGTCACCGGTAAACAGCGGTAACAGATTGGAGGTTCCCCATCTTAGAGGTTCCCCACTAAGATCTATACCCAGACCACCCATAACTCAAATGTGCTCTCCAGCCTGTTACTTCTCAATTGGACTTCTATCATGGATCACTCGATAGACCCGATTTTTAAAAAGGGGGACTCCAAAAGTGCTTGCTCAACACTGTCTCCTTTTGTTATGCTGGAATTTGGGACCCCCAAAAGACCACCAGAGACCAAGGTCCATGTAAGCAGCAAAGAGGTGTTTATTGCGAGCTAGCTTGGTCCTCTGCGCGCACACAGCAACTGGTGATTCTGAGAGGCCCCGAGCCCAGGGTTTGCAGCAGTTTTATACACTCTTTAGGGAAGACCGGGACTTCACATACATCATACCATCTCTTAGCAAATCATCACACTGAGGGAAAATCATAAAACAACTCTAAAACATGATTAGCACATTCACTGGTGGGAATAAGTTGGGTAGGAGTGACTGGTTAGTACAAGAGGGGGATTCATTTGAAAAGAGTGGTTTAAGCCATGAGGGGTGTTCATGCTGAACTACATGGTTTCCCAACATGTTATCAACCACCATAAACTACTGGGAGGGTCATCTGGCATCCCAGGTATTTTCCCTGACTCATGCTGATTGGTGGCTGCTAGGGGGTTGCAATGGGTCCCCACCTAGCCTGACTCAGTCAGGGACTCCAGGGCAGCAGATCTCTCAGGTTATTTGTAGGGTGGGTATGTGCCTAGGAGTGTTCTATGGGTCTTTCCAAGGACAAGGGTCACACCCCCTTCCTTGGACAGGCTTTGCTCTGAGGTAGAGGCTGGTTTTTCACTTTCAGCTCGAAAAAGCCAGAATGGTCATCGCCCCATTTCCTTACAGCAGTAAGGAGTTCCCAAAATTAGAGGGGGGGAATGAAGCCAGATTTACAGATAGGTAGTTAGTGTAGTTAGGTAAATCGGGTCTAATATCCAGTAAAATCAAGAATGAAGGCCATTGTTGGGAATGGAGTCCGGAAAAGAGGGAATTGAAAATGTCCCCAAGGCCCCAGAGCCCATCCCAAGGAAATGTTAATGAAGCAGCTTTCAGCAAACCAGGAGATGCTAATCCAAAAGCCCTACCAGCCCAGATTACTCCTTTGCCCCACCTGTCCCCCACCCTTTAGGCCTTCCCACCTACATTCCACCACTGCAAGATAACAGAACAAAGGACAGGAATGCTGGGAAAGCTGAAAGTAGACCTTAGCTACAAAAGAGGGAAGACCTCGCCCTTCCATGGATTCCACGTCTTGAGTCCGCTTCTTCCTCAGGGGAGAAGTCTTTTCTACTGTCCTTTAATAAAGCTCTACTTTCCACTCAAAAAAAAAAAAAAAAAAAAAAAAAGAAGAAGAGG
>NW_025999842.1:9387322-9402676 GCF_001458135.2 Marmota marmota marmota | reverse complement strand
TCTTTTTCTACTGTCCTTTAATAAAGCTCTACTTTCCACTCAAAAAAAAAAAAAAGAAAGAAAAGAAGAAGAGGAAGTAGATGTACAGAGAGGAAAGAAGCAGACATACCTTAGAAGCAGAAGAGCTGAATCCCTGTGGCCTTGATCACTGATGAGAAACCAGCCTCTACCTCAGAGCAAAGCCTGTCCAAGGAGGGGGGTGTGACCCTTGTCCTTGGAAAGACTCACAGAGCACTCCTAGGCACATACTCACCCTGCTGAGTTGTTTATCTACAAATAACCTGAGAGAACTGCAGCACCAGGTGTCCCTGACTCAGTCAGGCTAGGTGAGGACCCCTGGCAACCCCCTAGCAACCACTAATCAGCATGAGTCAGGGAAAATACTTGGGATGCCAGATGACCCTCCCAGTAGTTTATGGTGGTTGATAACATGTTGGGAAACCATGTAGTTCAGCACGAACACCCCTCATGGCTTAAACCACTCTGTTCAAATGAATCCCTCTCTTGTACTAACCAATCACCCCTACCCAACTTGTTCCCACCAGTCAATGTGCTAATCATGTTTTAGAGTTGTTTTATGATTTTCCCTCAGTGTGTGATGATTTGCTAAGAGATGCTATGATGTATGTGAAGTCCCTGTCTTCCCCAAAGAGTGTATAAAACTGCTGCAAACCCTGGGCTCGGGGCCTCTCAGCATCACCAGTTGCTGTGCATGCCCAGAGGACCAAGCTAGCTCGCAATAAACACCTCTTTGCTGTTTACATGGATCTTGGTCTCTGGTGGTCTTTGGGGGGTCCCGAATTCGAGCACAACAC
This sequence comes from Marmota marmota marmota, assembly GCF_001458135.2. Classification (NCBI taxonomy): domain Eukaryota; kingdom Metazoa; phylum Chordata; class Mammalia; order Rodentia; family Sciuridae; genus Marmota; species Marmota marmota. The sequence goes on along the minus strand of NW_025999842.1, from coordinate 9,401,861 downwards.
TGACTATCCGCCAGACCTGTGAGAAAGCTCTGTATCTTGAAATTAGTTTGATTGAATTTCTGTTAAGATAAAGTAACATCACAAATTATTCTCCATGAGAATATTGACATGTGTGTTGGTGATAGCAGGGGACAGGGGGATAGATTTGAAAGAATACTGGGATCTTAATTTTCCTCTGTCCTGGTTCCTAAACCCAAAGGAGTTATAAGAAATCTATGGGGCTGGGGTTGTGGCTCAGTGGTAGAGCGTTTACCTAGCATATATGAGACCCTGGGTTCGATTCTCAGCACCACATGAAAATAAATAAAAATAAAGTCCATCAACAACTAAAAAAGAAAGAAAGAAATCCATGGCTCCCAAGCTTGGAAGGAATCTGAACAAAAGGTGCACAATGGGCCAAGTGTGTATTTGCTCCACACAATCTCTGCAAGTCCTATCTCAGTACTGACCACTTTACCATAGTAATGGTTCCCTTTATGGAGCACTTACCGTGTACCTGCTAAGTGCTTTACATACAAGAAATTATTGAACCAAATGTATATCATTGCTTAACTTAGCAAAAGAGGAAATGATAGCTTAGAGAGGTTTAGTAAATTTCCCCCAAAACACTTAGCTAAGAAAGTGGTGGGATAGGATTTTGGTTTCCACTGTCTAAATCTGCTGTACCTTTTGCTCCCCTGGCTGGCCTGGCTTAGCTGTTACAACACAGAACTAAGGGTTCTGTGGTTTCTGGAGAAGATCTGTGGTCTCCAAGATTATGGTTCCAGGCCTCTTCTGACTGCCACCTTCAAATCTTTGTCCTTCTCAGAACAACAGACCATTCATAGCCCCAAAGCTGGCAGCCTTTTGGGCTAAGTACAAGGAGTCCTCACTGCCCTTCCCCACATGAGGTGTATGCTGAGAATTTTTGCTGAATAAGTGAACTCTGAGGGCTACACAGGCTGCATCCTGAAGATGGGTTGGGGTCCATCACCAAAGTTGTCCTCAGTCACCTCCCAACACTAGGCTGGTCCCTGAGACACAGGCTTCCCACTCCTTCCTGGTCTGTCTCTTTTATAACAATGGGACAAAGGGCACTCATTTGCTCTTCCTATTAGCCCTAAGAGTTAGATACTGTAAACATCTCCATTTCACACATAAGAGAAATGGAGACCTAGATAGATTAGGTGACATACTCAAGGTCTCATAGTGAGAAGTACCCCAGATTCCAATCCAAATGTCAGAGATGCCTTTGAATAGTTAATGAAAGCTGAGATTTGCTCCTCACAAAAAGTCACACATTTACAATTTTATATAGTTTCAGAGTTTCATCCTAAGGAATCCCTCTAGCACAGGTCAAGGGCTTTGTATTACAGGGATCAGAAAAGTCTGTTGTTCACAGGGACAAAGCAAGAAATGTTGAAGTGTGATGGAGCAGTAAGCCATGAAGAGTGCTTTTCTTTCCCAAAGCATGCTGATGAAAACAACCAACCAAAGCAAGTCCCCTCTGCTGGGCCAAGAAAACTCACTTGGGGCTGAACTGGATCTCAATACAATCCATAGCAACATCTGCTAGATGGTAGCACTGCTCCTTATTTGCTGTAGATCCAACAGACATTCCCCATGCTCCTAATATTTAAGAAAAGGTGTCTTGAACTGCTCTCCCAGTTCAGGGTGGATCTATAGCTAATTCCATTCCAACTCTCTGCTTATAGGGTCTAGAGAAGCTGCCTGCTAGGCTCCTGCCACCCCTCCACTGTCCAGGACCCCAGCCTCCCTTCTTTGGATTAAAACTGTCTGGAGATGTTCTGAAGGTGCAGCTGTTCAGATTGGATGAATCAATGGTACACCTCATGAGGATGGAGAGGGACTAGCTGACTCTCAGGGAGTTGATTCAGTTTCCAGTTCCTGCCTGGCTCTAAGGCATTGGAAGTTGCCCTGCTATGATTGAGCAGGGCCTAGTTTCTGTCTTCCTGGACCCTTCAGCCCAGCTGTATCTTTTCTGATTCCCTCTTGTATTTGTTCTTGCCCATGCCCACCCTCAGATGATAGGAATATTTTTCTAGTCCTTAGACAGCTGCCCCATCCCAGTACTGCCGATATTTTTTCTCAGTGGCACTCACTTTATTTTGTTATTACTGCTTCAAAACAACTAGCATTATTTCCTTAATAGGTTTAGGCTTTTGGGAAATACATTTCCACTAGCATCCCTCCCCTGAAGCAATGAAGCTCCAGGATTACTCAGTGGAAGAGAAGAAGATAGGGAGGAGAAGGGTGAAATGTGGGGAGAAAAAAGTTGCCATTAATAAATACTTTTTTACCACATATTTTCCATCTTAAGATCCCTTTAAACTCTTTTTTAAAAAAGTAGAAAGTAGCTTTTATTATTTTTTGACACATTATAATTGTATATAGTCACAAATACACACTGATGTCACAATACATGTAATCAGTGTGGAATGATGGAATCAAGCTAATATACCCACCTTCTCAAATAGTCAAATAGTTCTCATTTATTTCTCCATATAACTGAAACTTTGTTTACAACAAAGATAATCCCAAAGAGCTTGTTTATGTGGATTTTATATATAAATATATTGTTCTAGAAATTAAAATGGGCAAATGTTTAAAATGTTTATTAATTCATTAAAAATAATAAAGACATCGTGTGCTAATACAAATTATGTATTTTTTTATTTTGAAAAGCTGTATTTTCCAAAACAAACAAAAAAGGAGTCAGTGAAAATAATGGCATTTTTTTGTGTTTCTGTAAATCTTTTAAATATTTGACACAAGAGAAGGCAGCTGGATTCTCATAATTACTTCTGTAATCAGTATGTTGTGACATCACATGCCATGTAACTTCTGGAGACTTCCCTGTATAGTTGGGAGTAAACAAGAGTGAAGGAAACAACATCTTAGTGTTTGATGAAACTACCTTTCCTGGAGGACTGCCTGAAAGGGCCACACTTTTGAGAACCTTTGTTTTGGATTATGAAGTACAGCCAGTGTTAATCCTGGGAGGAAATATACATGGCCATCATCTAAAAGAGGCAGAAGACACAGGGCTTAAGGGCACTAGTTTTTTTTTTTTTCTAAGTTTAAATCCCTGCTCCTCAACTTTCCAGAGTGGCCTTGGGAAGGTTACAGAAACTTTCTAAAATTCAGATCTTGTACCAACAAGTAGAGAATAGTAGCTATTTTACTGTGTTACTCAGAATATAATGAAATACCTTCTGAACTTCATTAGTTTTAACTTTTGCCAAGTCCATGTTAGATCCAACCCTATCCTATCCTACTATTTTCTTTGCATCTCCCCAGATCTTTCTTTTTTTTGGGGGGGGGGAACGAGGGGATTGAATCCAGGGGTGCTTAACTTCTGAACTATATCGAACTATATCCCCAGTTCTTTTTATTTATTTTGAGACAAGATCTTGCTAAGTCACTGAGGTTGCGCTCAAACTTACCATCCTTCTGTCTCAGCCTCCTGAGTCAATGGGGTCACAGGTGTGTACCACCACATCCAGTGCTCTTTTTAAAGTTAAATGTTTCAAAAGGAAACTTTATCTATTATAAATGGAAAATTACTTATCCTAATTAAGGTACAATAAAAAATTTAAAAGAAAACTTAAAAGAACAAAACCCTGTTGCAAAGAGAAGTAAATCAATGTTAGAAAACCATTCAAGAACTGCACCTAAGGGAGACTGTCTACCAGATATAATCAGAAGGGGTCACGAGACTGGAAGAAGGAATAACTTTCTCACTATGTTATGCAATTGACTTCTGCCTTGCCCAGGCATCACTAACCCATTTCCTGTATTACGGCACACTTAGGAGACATTGAGATTATGCATGCACTTAGCTCAATGCCTGATACATGATGAGGACTCTACAATGTAGCTTTTGTCATCTTTTCTAATTTTTCCTTTTCCCACAGGGGAAAATTACTCACCTAAATTACTCACCTAAGCCCATAGTCATTTGGTGGAGAACTATGACTGCATTGAGTGTTTTATGTCCCCAGCAGGGCCTCTGAACTGGGCTCTGCCACTTAGAACTACATGATCTCTCTGTGCCTCAGTGTTCTCATCAGTAATATGGTGATACAATAGTAGCTAATTCACAAGGTAAGAATAAATGGCTTAGAACCTGTAAAGCACTTAGAATAGTGCCTGGCACATAGTCAACATTCTATATGTATTAGCTAATTAAACCTAGTTTGTATTAGCTTAATAGTATTCTTTCTTTTTCACCATGCTGGGTATGACAACAGTAGTCATCAACAAGTAGGTTAGTGAGAAAAGTTCTTAATCAAACTATCAAGGTCAAGAAACAGTTCCTTTCACCCCATCCAGTGATGACCTGGATCTTTGTAAATAAAACAAAAATGAATTACTAATAAAAAGGGAAAATACAGAATACAAGATGACATTTAAAAATTGTTAAATTCAATAGACATATATTTCAATAGATCTAATCAGAGGGGAAAAAACAGGAAAACATAAATTATAAAATTGTATACTCATTGCTTATTGAAAGCCTGAGTGCAGGCAATTAATAAAGTCTTGCTTCACTACTTTTTTGTTGTTCTGCATTTATGATGAAACAAAAAGGAATGAAATAGCAATTCTCCATATTAAATGCAAGTGTGCACACTTGATGCACACTTGAAACAAACACCTTGTATTTTAATATCTCAAATTTTTCTTGTTACAACTGAGCTTGCTTTTTACTTGTTAATTTATCCAATCTAGATTGGATAGGTGACAGAATTACTAACAGGGGATCATGCACATCTAAACAGTTGTTATGTTTTAATAACATTCTAATAGAGAAACCAGTAACAACAGAGGTAGGAGGATAGGAAAGGAAGAAGAGAAATTAATTTCTGCAAGATGCAGATATTCATTTTCAACTTTTATCTAAAACACAACATGTGATATTATACATTCCACATTCATTTTCAATCCTTTATCAGTAGCCAGTACCAAAATTGATCTATAGCTAAATTTGAATTATCTTTGATAAGCAAATTAACAAGTGGAATTCTGGATTTTACAGGGTTCCAGTTGACAAATTTAACCTTAAAAATATTGTACATTATTCTACTGCTACTGTGAAGTTCATTTCACATGTGACTTACCCATTCTAGATCAACACCTGAACCAGACCTGTTCAACAGGACTAGTCTGCTGGTGATACCCTTGCATGTACGACTGTCAAATTTCTATTAAGTGTCTAAACTATCATTGTGGATTTATCTGTGTATTTGGGAACAAATCCACACAGATTACATTTTGAATACCATTAATACAGAGCACAGTGCTGGAATGATGAGCTGCATAATTTTAGCTGGGTGGCAAGTGACACTCCAGGTTTTATCAAGACTATTTCCAATTCTGAAGAAAGTAGCTGTCTGCCATTCAAACATTTGCATCTTAGGTGAGAAACAATTTTTTGAAAGGAAAACATCCATTGCATAAAGGTAATATTACAAGGCTTATTGAAAATGAGGGAAAATACAGACTACAAAGGAAACTGGTTCAGAATTAGTTCTTTCCTCTCAACCTGCAAAGCCATGGCCTTCTGTTCATGCCCACCGACTTGTACAATAATTTTTTTTTTCACTCACCTGTGAGTGCCTGCTAGAAGGGGTAGGCCCAGGTAGAGTTTATCTGTAACTGGAGCACCTACCACAGAGGTGTCCAGAGAAGTGGGCATATAATAAATACTCAATAAATATTTATTAGGTGAGCCATTTCTAAGAAGCTTAGCTTTCTTATATCTTTGTTTGAGCACTGTGGAAAGATAGCCATGAAGGAAAGAAGGAACTGTTCAGCAGTTACTACTTCCCTGAGTTATAATTTCTTAAGACGTAAACACAACATTCAGTTGTATTATCTCCTTTGAAACCCATTCTGAACTCTACTCTTGCAGGGTAGAATATTTATAGACAGAAATTCACTGGGCACAGTACACACACCTGCAATTCCAGCTCAGGAGGCTGAGGCAGGAGAATCTTAAATTCAAGGCCAGCTTCAGCAACTTAGTGAGAGACTCTGTCTCAAAATAAAAAATAAAAAGGGCTGAGGATATATCTCAGTGGTAACATGCCTTTGGGTTAAATCCTCAGTAGCCCCCCACCAAAACAAAATCCACCAGATATTGTCATTGACCCAGGTAAACATTTTTAGATTTTTCTGGACTCCTTTCTTTTATTCTACTTTCTAACACAGGGGGCATCTTAGTATCACTGAGACCTCAGGGAGGACTTGGCATACACACCCAAGGATCATGGCAGAGTGTCATTAGCACATCTACCAAGGAAATGCTACCTAAGGAAACTAGAATATAACTTCTTAAATTAAATATAGTATGAATCACCTGGGGGATCTAGTTAAACTACAGCTTTGGATTCAGTAGCTCCACATGCCACTACCAGGTGGTGCCAATGCTTCTGTTGCATGGGCCACATTTTGAAGAACAAGAAATAAAGAGGAATGAAAAGAACCAGAATTTCTGTCTATTTAAATTCTTGTTAGCAAAACAAGTAAAGGATGTGGTTAATATAATTTAGCAATTGTTCTTGTATTGACTTGTCAATAAGTGCTAGCTGTTTGTAGACACAGTAAAAAACTATTTAGGAAACTAATAAAGATCATATGGACTATATGTCATCCCACAAAACTCGATAGGAACTAATTGACTAAGACAGAAACATGTCTTTTAAAGCATGGTACTCAAATACCAGGTTCCATGGAGGAACAAAACACAGCGAAGCAGTCATAGGTGACATTCTTTTGTGGTGTCTGGAGCATATATTGAGATTTTCCTTTATGGACTACTTGTTCCCTTATGCTTTGTGAAATTTAAATTTATCCATCTCTTTTCTTTCAAGTTTCTTTGTTGTCAAAATCAATAGTGTGGAACACACATTTGGAATTTTATAAACTTAGGTAATAGTCACAACTCTGACCCATTTTAGATTATGTGACCTCAAGCATGACCCACAAGTTCAGTAGTAAAATGGGATTGACACTACTATCTTATAGGATATTTTTATTAGGATATACTAAGAACGTGCCTGGGTCATGGTTGAATCTCTATAATTAATGACTTTAATTCCACCCAAATATTACCATCTTGGTTCTAACCCACTTACATAAGTGAAATGTAAAGAGACATACCCTATAACCCAACTTGACTGATTTGGAACCTAGGTGTTCTCTGAGTTTGTACTCTAAAGTTATTTGTGTGCATATCTCCTCCACCAGACCATAAGCTTCCTTGAAAGGGAAAAGTGTCTTTTTTCCTCCTGCTAGGCTTTGTGTTGCAAAACAGGATTTTAGACATAGTAGAGTACTCCATACATGGTTGTTCTAATAAGGAAGACTACCCTAAGAGTTTAAAATGGTTTTTGTGTGTACCACAACCTCATCTTTCATGTTACTATTCATATACCAAAATAAGCTGCCAACATACTAGCTTAACTAACCTGACCACTTTTGTAATTTAAAGATAGAGTGTATTTTAGGAGTCAGAAATCAAACTGTAATCCTGATGTTAAGAGAAAATTCAAGTTGGGCCAATCGATTCTCTCTTCAATGAATAACTATGGCCTTTGTTCCAAAAGTGTCCTGTTTGTGTCAAAAGCATCCTGATTTTTGGATTAATCATGATCAAAATAATAAAGAAGAATTTCTAATTAGAATTGGAATGACAGCTGGTGAATGGCTGGGAGTACCATTTTTGACAGTTTCAGTCTGAACCCTCATTCCTCTTTGTGGAGACATTTATGGGAAGAAGTCTTTGAAACAATGCAATAGAAGATAATGAGAAACCACCCTAGAAATGCAATCAGAAGTGAGAGTTAAGTTTATTACCCAGGAATAAGACAAGTAGATGTCACAGTAGCAGTCTACTTGGGAGTATAGGCACAGAGGGATGTGTGTGGAAGGGGACAGTTGGCTCAGAAAATAGACCACAGCAGCCAAAATTGGCCACTGGCAGTCTGATGGACAAGAAGGTCCTCCTGAGATTCTTCCACTACTTCAGGCTTGGGATAATTTTGGAGTTCTTAGCATGAAAAATGACAGCATCATTTACTACAGGTTTGCTATACTAGGCACTATGGTGAGATGTACTGGTTTTGATGGTAATTGATATGGCTGCTTCCCCCCCCAGAAAAAAAAATCCACATTATTATGATAAATGAAATTTTGAAAAAGAACCTTCAGGCAAATGTAAGGTAGAAATTAAGCTTCTTTGAAGGTCAGAAGCATATCTTGTTCCCACAGACCCACTCCATGTCCCACTGCTCAAAGACAAATGCTGTAAGTATTTGCAGTAAGTAAGTAAGTATCTCTAAGATGGGCACAAGTTCTTGGACTTAACTGGCCACCAAGAATAATTGCAGGAAACAAGTTTCAGATAAAATCTAGCAGTTTCTTGGGCACCCAGTGAAGTCCTACCTAGTCTTAAACAAGCCTGGAGGGTTGCAAGTGACCAACAATTGGTCCCAGGGTAATGCTTATTATCAGTTGGTAGGGTTGGAAAGCTCCTGGGGCTTCTTCCTCCATTTCCTTCACACTGCACACCTGCTGGCCCTTATAACAATGGGCTTGTAGGAAGAAGCCCCACACTGGGGAAGTGTAGGCATCATCTCTCTCCAAAAGTCTCATCAGAAAAGGTTCAAGGTGACATCATGGAAGCACAGTATCAAAGGCACAAGAGGGAACGAGAGCCTGACACAGACAGTGACACCAACTCTGAGTCGGACCTGGACATAATCAGGACAATGGAACTGACACCTGCAGCAGAAGGTGTGAAGGCATTCTAGAACTAAATGATTGAATGGGGGCTAGGGGCAACCTTCAGGGCTTAAGATGCCACCAATGGCAAGATGATGTGTTAAACATTTCATCAAATTTTTGCTGTTTATTTTATGCCTGGCACTTTGCAGTGAATAGAAAATGAATGGTCCAAACTATTTCATATAAATTAACTTTCCAAACACCTGAAACTTTTGATTCCCTTGATCTTATATATGATCAATGTGATAATTTCCAATATATTTGTTAGATACTTGATGTGCTGCACTCCAAACCTAGTCTGTACTTTTCTTGATAACTTGGGGTCACCATCTTGTGTTCCTTATTTGAAATTGACAGATAAAATGCAAGACACTGAGTAAACTTTGAATTTCAGCTAAACACAGTATTTGTGACATACTATACTATCAAATTATTCCTTGTTTATCTGAAATTCAAATTTAACTGGGCATCTTATTTTTATTTGTTAAATCTGGCAACCTTACCATTATTAAACAGTGATAATTGAGTTGCATTTGAGATATAGTAGCAATATTTGTCCTGACAGATGTCTCAAGGCTGTTGTGCTTCTGGAATTCTGTAGTTATTTTTTAGTCACTTTCCTTGGTATCCCAAAATTGTATTGCTTGTTGAAGCTAGTGTGTTTTCAATTCCTGTTTCCTTTTCCTTCTATTTGATACTTCTAATGGATTTGGGCTGGGAAATAAGATCCTTAAACACTACTGATTTTCTGTAAAGAGTAGTTTCTGAGCAAGGCTTCGGGTACTTGAGGGTACACACTTAAGCATGCAAATTTTAAAGCAAGAACTTCTTAAAAATCTTGGTGTGTCCAGAGACTAATCAGTGGCTTCTTTCAAAGTTCCCTAGGTTAAGTGAATCTCAGCTTATTTGCTGGAGTGCATTGTTCTCTTATATAAGGAGAAATCAGACTCTGATGGGGAAGAGATTAAAACTATACAGGAGAATTTTCACTTATGTTTTTTACCCTTGCATAGGATTCTAGATGTTGTTCCTGAAAATTTTTAGAAAGAACGAGGCAGATTCTGATCCAGCTTGATCATAGGTAATCTTGCCTTGAGTCTCGGGACTGCACAAACAAGGTGACCTCTTGAAATCACTAGCAGAACACAGATGGTCTTTGACTTATGATGGTTCAAGTCACAAGTTTTAAACTTTAAAAAGGTGGTGTAAAAATTATATGCATTCAGTACAAATTGTTCTCTGAATTTTGATTGTTGATTTTCCCCCCAACTAGTGATATGCAATAGAATACTAGCCAGCCACACATCAGGAGGGAAAACAAATGATACTCTACAGTGTACTGTATGGTGAGCTATGATGTTAGGTAGGTTAGAATGTATTAAATACATGTTCTACTTAATATATTTTTACCTTATGGTGAGTTTATTATGATGTAGTCCCACCGTAAATCAAGGAACATCTGTATACAGTTCTGATTACTCTATGATCTAACAATCAACTCAAAATAATGAATACATCCAAAATGATGAAAACAAAAATTAACCAGCATCACATCTATAACATAAAATTCTGTATATTCCAAATATGATGCTTAGAAGAAATTTAGGCCAGACGGCAAATCATATGCAGAAGGAATTACAATGTCTATTCTTCTCTAACTGCACTCATTTACACAATCATTAAACAAAATTTTCTGTCCTAGGCAATCTTGTTTTGAATATAGATTTTAAGTGGTTCCTGAATTAGATTGCTGTTCCTATTACTGAACCTATAATTACTCAAACTCAGCATGAAAAGTCAGCAAACACCTCTCTGTATCTTATGTATTTCGTTAATCCTTGTCATCATAAAAATTGTTTAAAAATGATTTATGGTGGGAGGAGGATCTTTAGGCTTAGGATGATAATACTTGGTGCTACTCAGCTATGTTTACTTTTATAGGCTTTAGTCAAAGAAGAATTAATCAGAATCAGATACTGGGGAATATCTTGGGAGATTTAAGAAAAGTCTAATACCAAGCAAAGATCAGTGTCTAGGTAAAACAGTTTGATTTTCTTTGGAGACTTTTGATAGTGTATGAATCAGAAAAATACCCGATGGTGGCAAAACCCTTCTAAATATTTCAAGTCTTTAAAACTTTCCTTTTACTCACAACAAGAGCAATTCTGATCTGTGTAGGTCACCAATAGCTGCACTATATATTTAGATTCATGTGACCTGATTCAATTTACTAATGTGTGAAATGTAGTTTTCTTTTTCCCCTTCATCCACAAATAAAAATCCACTCATAAGTTGTTAAAACCTAGTTTTCAAATATTATTTTTATTTTCAATTTTAACCTAAGAAATATATTTGTAGGTTTTATTTACCCTCTAACAGCTTTCTTGTACCCCTAAAAGCATTGCTATAATGTTTTAGTAGACACACACACACACACACACAAACACACACATACACACAAATATTTTTGGTACTGGGGATTAAACCCAGGGTGCTCTAGCACTGAGCTGCATCCCCAATTCTGCTATATCCCCTATTCTTTTTTTTTTTTTTTTTAATATTGAGAAGGGTCTAGCTAAGTTGCCCAGGCTGGTCTCAAATTTGTAATCCTCCTGCCTCAGCCTCCCACCTCACTGGTATTACAGGCATATACCACCAGGCCTGATATAGTAGATACCTACCTTAAATGATAAGGATAATGGGGGCTAGCTATTAAGAGGAAGATGTAGCCCCCCAAAAAATGCTGAAGAAATATTTAGTGGATATTTACTGAAGTTTGCAAAGTTTTATGCTATTGGTAGGAGCAAACAGTGGTGGGAGAGGCAGATCCATCAACAGAGAATAATTTGGCAATGTGGTGAGGATAATAATGAAGATATTGAGATAAGTGTGTCTTTATGAATCTAAAAACCAACTCTGGAGGAGTTAATGCCTAGGCTGGATGTAAAGCAGTCAGGTAGTAAGTGTGGAACACATAGTCTGAGCAAAGAGAAAGAAGTCAGGGAAGGGTCCACCTTGTACTCTTATTTTGTGAAGTAGCCTGTATAGTTCTAGGTAGAAGGAGAGGTGCCCCAGCCCTGTCAGTGTTAAATCTTGACAGCCTTTTGCAGATCTGCTGTGCAGTAGTGACCCCACAAGCAGCTATTATGACTAAACTGTCAAGTTTTCCAGATATCCCCACCAGCATTAAATGCACTTTTTCCTCATTTCCTAGGCAGTCTAGTATATTTCAAATGATAATCACAGTCCCCCTAAATTAGCTTCCACAGCTGCCAAAACAAAGAACTACAAACTGGTTGAGTTAAACTACAGAAATTTACTGGTTCCCAGTTCTGGAGAATAGAATTCTAAGACCAGGGTATCATCAGGGTCGGTTCCTCCTGAGGGCTGTGAGGAAGAATCCATTCCATGTCTCTCTCTTGGCTTCTAATGGCTTGCTGTCAGTCTTTGGCTTTTGGTTGTAAATGTATCACTCTGATCTCTGCCTTCATGTTCATATGGCATTCTGCCTGTCTTTTTCCACATTTCCCCTTTGTCCACATTTAAAAGGATAACAGTCATATGGACTAAGGATCCATTCAACTCCAGTATGACCTCACCTTAAGTAACTACTTTTGAAATAATCCTGTTTCCAAAGTTACATTCAACACAGTTCAACTTATAACACCCACCCCCAATCTAATTTTTTTTTTTTTTTGATACTGGGGATTGAACCAAGTTTGATACTGGGGATTGAACTCAATTTACCATTGAGCTACATCCCTCATTCATTTAATTATTTTATATTGAGACACAGTGTTGTGTGTCTCACTATGTTGCTCAGGATGACCTCAAACTTCTGATCCTCCTGTCTCAGCCTCTGGAGTTGCTGAAATTACAGGTCTGTGCCACTACACTTGGCTTTTCTAATGTAAATTCTATCATGTAAAGTCAAATCCTAATTTCAGAAAATACTTAGATAAACAAATATTTTCTACTCATCTTTAAAATATGTATATCCTATTAATTTCACAGTATCATGGGTTTTATGAGTGTTTAGTAAAAGTTTACTTAATAGATGTCTTAGTTATTATTTCATTAAATGCTGGTCTTTGTAAAGACATTTTTTTCAAACAGTATTATATCCTAAATTAAAATTATCGTGGCTTAGTTGTTGACACAGTGTGATCAAAACTTCTCATGGCTGAGGTATTTATTGGACAATTCTATAAATCGAGAATATATTCAATTACTGTTCAAAACTGGTTACAAAGTGTACAAAATGGCTACAAAACATCTGTTGATTACTGAACAAAGGACAAGAGTAAATGAGCATTGGAAGTCAGTATTTGTTATTTATAATCATTTGATAATATGGCATTCACATAGTTTCTTATAGACTGCTGACAGAGACCATGGTAGAGGTCAATACAGTTTCTACATAAACCACTTTTTAAATTAATGCTGAACTCAATTCTTAGTTTAGGTACTTGATTAAAAATACAATTTTAAGAAATATTTTCCCCCTCTGCTTACACAATGGGTCCAATATCAATTACCTAGGCATATCCTTATGTATTCGGATATATATTATTTACTGTGCACAAGATATACACCAAATTTAACAGAGTTAATGCATTTACGGGTATCCCTTGCTTTTTACCCAGAGGAAATAATTTGGCTCTGTATTTTGTTCAAATCCTATTCATTTACAGAAACAAAGCTGGCAAGCAGCTACCTGAGAAGGGCAAAGCACAGAGTTCAGTCAAGGATAATGTAATCTGACACTAATTTGTTCTGTCTCATAATTTCAAATAGATGTTATAACCTGCATCATATTCTGTCCCTTCGATGTGACAAGTTTTGTTTTGGGCACTTTTGATACTGAAAGTAATCTCTCTTGAACTACTAGGCTGGCTGTTTTCTATGTCTCCCTTGTTAAATCACTGTGGGAGCAACTATGCCCGGAGTCTTACAGGTATCTTTAGTGGCTTAACTAGATTTCCTACTGGTTAGCTTCCCTTTCCCTCTCGCCGTCTCAGAGCCTTTTCTTTTTTCTCTTTAGCTCAGTTCCTTTTACTCTTTGGCTGTGTAGGGGATTTAAATTCCAACCCGGAACTCGGAATCGCTCTCCTTGCCCGACGGGAGTCGTAGTTTCTGTGACTCCTCCCTTACCATCTTTCACGCCGATTCCTCCCCACAGAGTAAAACCACAACTCCCAGAATGCATCCTCGAGTGGGCCCGCCTCTATGCGCAGGCGCTCTGAGGCCGCAGGATTTGAATCGGCGGCGTTGTTATTGACGCCATATTGGGGCCGGCGGCGGGTGGAAGAGTCGTACAGTGGAGGGGGAAGCGGTTGGACGTGTTCGTTTGAGCTCCTGCTGCCGCAGCCACCTCGTAATCCCTCCCCATCGGCCGCCGTTCGGAAGCTTCTGAACGTACTAGGGTCTATTGGAAACCGTGTTCCAGCCTCACACCCCTCTGGGTTGGTATCTACTTCCGAAGGGAGCCGGTCTCGGCGCAGGAGCGCCTCTGGCGCGGCGCAAAGCTCGAACGGACGGCTGGGGCAGCCGGAGCCTCTTCCCGAGGAGCGGTGCCTGAGGAGGCGGAAGAGCCCCCCTGACGCGGCTGGCGTGCGTGCCGCCACCGCCCCTCGCGTTCTCGCCCGGACCGGCCCTGGCCACTGCCCCTGCCGCGGAGGCAGCGGCGGCGGCGGCACCTCTTTACTCGGCCGGCGCTCCAACACCCACCTGGCCTCCTCCCCGA